>NC_142603.1:47102153-47278189 GCF_041222555.1 Hakea prostrata
AGCATGTCAACTGTTAGAGACTTGCATAGTTAGATCTTAGCAGCATTCATACTTTGCACTCATACATATCATATATGCATTTCTGATTTGTTTGGACATATGGATGGGAATTGTTATTGTTCTTACTGAGTTCTCCATAGCTCATTCCTTTATTTGTTTATGTTTTATTAGTCTGCGCAGATGGAGGAAATGTGTCGAAAGATGGATTGGTTTCCTATGAAGGAACCTTCCCATATGAAGAAGATGTGGCACCAGCAATGGGAAATGGAGATAGCCTGTGCAGGAGCTCCTGCGAGTGCATGGAATGCATTTATCGCACCCATTGATGGGCGGAGGAGACAAGTTGCCAGACAGTTTGCTCACTGTATAGAGGAGAATTGGAGGACCCCTCATCTTGATAAACTTAAGTTTAAGTTTATAGCTTTAGAAAAAGAATCTGGAAAGAAAATAATTTGATTCTTTTTGATTGCTTCCACTGAACTTGTATTCGTTTGATTTATTATTCTTTCATTGATTATTTTATTGAAGTATTTGGACTCCTGTAATCCTTTAATTCATTAATTGAACTATTCTTGCTCTTGATTGTCTTTATTTGTATTTATTATTGATATGGAGAAAATATAACCGAACCTGGTTCAATCTTGGTTCGATTGTCGACTTTGGTTGGGACCAAAGGAATCGACTCGCTTCCGAGCGAGCCGGGTCCAGGAGATAGCTTGCTGAGGAAGAAAACTAACTCAGTCACAAGCACGCCCTAATCCGCAATGATCGGAATATACTTTCAACAAAGAAACGGGTAGCAACATTTGGCGGCTGTCACTTATCACTACTATATGGATAACTACCATATAACGATCGTATTATCAAAGGAGTCATCTACTAGTCCAACCTAGTAGGGATGTATCACTCAACGGATCTATCCGTTAAGATCTGACGACTATCCGAAGAAGGCTCAAATACATCCAACAAAGGAGATTCGAAGGTACACTCTATATAAGACATCACCTACTCACAAGGTAGAAGGACATATACAATCTGAATCATATTCTTGTTATTCATTCCTTAGCTCTGTGCTCAAGCAGAGCCGTTTGTGATTAAGTTCATCAACTGACTTAGCCTTTGGAGGTGGACTCCCGATCCCAGCGGTCAGGCCACGTCTGACGTTCGTTTTTGCAGGTCATTTACAGGAGATCTGATTGCTGAGCAGATTTTGGACACATCATTTGGCGCCGTCTGTTGGAAACGCTTCAGAAAAGCCATGATGACTAGATCATCGGCAGCAATGGCCCAGCGAGATGCCGGCATCCAAATTCCTGGAGTAAATAATCCAGATATCCCAGAAGGAAGTCGACCCCTTGAAGTGCGGGAAGATGGTAGTCAAGGAGGTAATAATCCTCCAGATCCACTCCAGTATCAACTGGATCAACTGAAACTCCAGTTGTTGGAAGTGAGTCAGACGCTTTGTGCACTGACTAGACAAGTGGTGGCACCACAAGCGCCTGATCACCGTAATACGGGAAGGCGTGCATTACAACGAGAGCAAAGATTGATCGATGAGCAGAATGTCGGTTGAAATTTCCGAGAAGGCGACCGGTGGCGAGAAAGAGAACCTAGGAGAACGGGAGAACTTCCTAGGCGGGACGTTAGTTCGAAGGACCGCAAGGGAGTACAACCAATTCAAATACAAGGTTGGGTGCAGGAGTACGAACTCACTCACCAACCATTAGACGTGCTGCTCGAGAGAATGATCGTGTCATCGGAGATCGATCCTCACATATTGGTCAAGAATTGGCCAATATCAATAAAAAAACTCGGACAATTGGCGAAAGGGAGAATAACTGATGATATTTATTCGGTTATTCGAAAACCTCCGTTTGCCAGACCCATAGCCAGATAATAGTTTCCTCACAATTTTTGTTTGCCGATTTTTTCCACGTTCGATGGTTCGGGAGATCCCACCGCTCACATTAGTTATTATCAATAGACTATGGCTGTTGCGGGTAATTCCAATGAAATCCTTTGCAGGGTTTTCAGTTCATCCTTGACTGGAGCAGCTCAAAAATGGTTCTCGAATCTCCCGTCAGGGAAGATCAGGGATTTTGAAGAATTGGCGCACAAATTCATAGGACGGTTCCAAAGCGGAATCCAGATCAAAAAGATCGAGGAGACCTTGTTCACTATCAGACAAGGGAAAAGTGAATTGATTCGGGAGTACCTGAAAAGATTCAACAGGGTCACAATGGAGATAAAGAATCTAGATGAACAAGTGGCTAAAACTGCTCTGTTCACTGGACTCACTAACTGACGACTTTTGGAATTATTACTTCAAGATATGCCTACCACTTATGCTGAACTGATGCAAAGATGTCAGAAGCAGGCAGAGGTGACAGAGATCCTAGACGCACGCCAGGGGGATAATAAAGCTTCTACAAGAAAACAGAAGGCCCCTGAGAACAAGTAGAAGCCGAAGCAAAATGTTCGTGAGCGGGTCGGAAAGCCTCACCAGGCGTGGCGACAAAGATCTCCCGGTAAAAGTCAGTATACTCCATTAAATACTCCTCGGGCTAATATTTTAAATATTATTAAGAAACAAAATATCTTGAAGTGGCCTCCAAAGCTTCCCACCAAGCCTGGGGAGCAAGATTGAGAAAGGTATTGCCGTTTCCACAAGGACTACGGTCACTATACCAATGATTGCAGACGTTTAAAAGCAGATATTGAGAGATTGATATCTCAGGGGCATTTGTCCAATTTCGTCAGAGGAAGACAAGCGGAACAGCAAGACACAGGTAACAAAAGGGACCGTTCGGTTAGCCCAGAACAATCGACGGAGGCTCCAAAATCTAAGAAGGGTAAAGAGGTGATCGATGCCACTCGGTCACCAATACTAACAATATTTGGAGGTCCCGAACATGAGTCGCTCCGGAAGCTGAAAGCCAAATCCAAGTTTGTTGGAACCAGAGAAACACAGAAGCGTAAAAGGCCAAATGGTGAGGGTTCGATCACCTTCGTTGAGGAAGATGAAAGAGGCGTCTGTTTACCTCACGATGATGCCATAGTCATCAAGGTAGAAATTGCGCGCCGGGAAGTACATATGGTGTTAGTTGACACTGGGTCTGCTACAGATCTTTTATCTTATGCAGCTTATCAAAAGCTTAAAGTGGATGAAGACTTGATGGAGCCGTCATCCACGCATCTATATGGCTTTGCGGGATCGTCTGCAATTGCGGAAGGATCAGTATAGCTAGATCTGTCAATTGGAAGCTTCCCCAAAGAGGCTACTGGTCGGGTAAACTTCTTGGTGGTTCGAGAGCTTTTGGCTTATAATGTCATCCTCGGAAGGCCATCCTTATCAAAGTTAGGTGCTATCGTTTCAACAAAGCATCTAAAAGTAAAATTCTCGACAGAGATTGGAATCGGTCAAGTCTCATCTGACCAAAGAATCTCTCGACAATGCTATGTAGCATATTTGAAGGATAAGGAGGGCCCAAGAAAGGTAATTGTGTTACCAATAGAAGTACGAGATGATCGGGACAAGGCATAAATGCAAAGGCCCGAGCCGGTAGAAAAGTTGGAACAAATCCAACTGTATCTCAATGATGAAAAAAGAGTTACTTATATCGGATCTGAGCAGCTGGAAGAATTCAAAAAGGAGTTGAAGTTTTTTCTTCAACAAAACAGCGATGTGTTCGCATGGTTTGTAGACGATATGCCAGGAATTGATTGGCAAGTTGCAGAGCACAAACTTTGGATAGATCCGAAGGTGAAACCAGTAATTCAAAAGAGGAGAAATTTCTCCATAGAAAAGTATGAAGCCATTCGGGGCGAGGTTGAAAATTGAAGAACTCTAGTTTCATTGAACCCATTGAATGCCCGATCTAATCGGCCAACGTGGTAATGGTCAAAAAGGCAAATGGAAAGTGGAGGATGTGTACAGATTACACAGATCTCAACAAGGCTTGTTCAAAAGATTGTTACCCGTTGCCCAGGATTGATCTGTTGATAGATGCAACAGCAGGATATGAAACATTGAGTTTCATGGATGCATACTCAGGATACAACCAGATCCTCATGAACAAAGAGGACGAGAAGTTTACGGCTTTCATGACTGATCGTGAGAGTTTTTATTATAAAGTCATGCCGTTTGGCCTGAAAAATGCAGGGGCTACTTATCAGAGGGCCGTCAACAAAATCTTTAAATAATTGATCAGGAAGAACGTGGAAGCGTATGTTGATGATATGCTGGTAAAAAGCACTGCGAGAACAAAACACATTCAAGATTTAGTAGAGGTATTTTCAGTATTGCGGAAATATCAAATGAAGCTGAACCCGGAAAAATGCGCTTTCGGAGTTTCGTCGGGCAAGTTTTTGGGCTTTATGGTATCACAAAGAGGTATTGAGGCTAACCTAGCCAAAATACAAGCTTTGATTGATATGGAAGCCCCCAAGACTGTTCAGGATGTGCAATGCTTAACGGGGAGAGTAGCCGTGTTGAATCGTTTTATCTCACAGTCAGGAGAAAAGTGCCTACCTTTTTTCAAAGCACTCAAAGATTTGAGGGGCAGTAAGGAGGCAAAATGGATTGATGAGTGTCAAAAGGTTTTCGAAGATCTAAAGGAAACACTGGGAAGACCACCGCTATTGTCCCGACCCGAGAAGGGAGAAACTTTACAGCTATATTTAGCAACATCCCCTTCGGTAGTTAGGGCGGTACTTGTTCGGGAAAAAAACAAAAAGCAGTGGCCAATTTATTATGTTAGCCATGTATTACTCGATGCAGAAACACGGTACTCTCAGATCGAAAAGCAAGCTCTAGCTCTTATGATAGCAGCTAGAAAACTACGGCCATACTTTCAGGCTCATGCAATCGAGGTATTTACTACTTTTCCCCTTTGTAAAGTTCTTCATAAACCTGATTTGTCTGGAAGAATGGTAGCTTGGTCGGTCAAACTCAGTGAGTTCCAAGTAAGCTTTAAGCCTCGAACGACAATTAAAGCTTAAACATTGGCCGATTTCGTAGTAGAGACTACTGCACCGGTGGAGGAAATTGCCGAACCCACTATTCCAACTGTTTGGGAGGTATACGTGGATGGTTCGAGTAATAACCAAGGAGTAGGGGCTGGAATTCTTCTGAAGAGTCCAGTAGGTTTTATTATTCGATATGCATTAAGATTCGCATTTGAAGCGAATAACAATGAGGCTAAGTACGATGCCCTGATAGCTAGACTTCGATTGTCAAAAGCATTGGCAATAGCAGACGTAACTATTTTTAGTGACTCATAGCTTATTGGCAATAGCAGACGTAACTATTTTTAGTGACTCACAACTTATTGTCAATCAAGTACAAGGGGAGTATGGCGTTAAAGAACCTCGATTACAAAAATATCAAGAGATTGTGCAAGCATTGCAGAAGGAATTCAGGAATTTGAAAGTATGTTAGATCCCAAGAAAAGAAAATACGATGGCAGACGAGTTATCAAGATTAGCCAATGCCAAGGAAAAGAATTTAGACCCTTCGGTCTACATAGAAGAAATAACATTCCCAAGTTATCGGGAGAAGGAAATATCCTATATTGAAATGGAACGATGCTGGATGGATCCGATCGTGGAATATCTGAGAAATGATAAACTGCCAGAATATTTGAAAGAAGCAAGATTAATCAAGGTGCGATCCGCACGATTCATTATGCAGAATGGAAGGCTATACAGAAGATCTTATTCTAGACCCCTCTTGAGATGCTTGGGTCCCGAAGGATCGGAATTAGCTCTGGCCGAAGTACATAAAGGAATTTGTGGTGCTCACTTGGGTGGTTGAGCCCTGGCACAGAAAATTTTGAGGCTTGGTTTATCGTCTCCCGCGGGCCCCGGAGCCCAACTTGTTGGTGTTCTGCCCTTCCGGTCGTGGTTTCGTTTTCTCTCATTCTCCTTTTTCTCCGGGTGTGTGGCGGGATTGGCCTAAGCATCAGCAAGCTGCTATGGAATATGCTCGTTGGTGTAGCAATCGCCAAAACCATGCTACAGTATCTAAATGCCTAGCTGAAACCTTGACTTCGATTCTAGACCCCATCCCTTTCATGATGTGGGGAATCGATATCATGGGAAAATTCACCAAGGCGTCGAGCGGAAGAGAATATCTCATAGTAGCAATTGACTACTTCACCAAATGGGTCGAGGCTAGCGCCCTGGCAACCATCGCTGAACGAAAGGTGGAGAAGTTCGTGCTCGAGTCTATCATATATCAGTTTGGGATGCCAAAAATAATCGTGACTGATCATGACACTCAATTTGATAACCCACAATATGAATAGTTTTGAGGAACTTATTTGATCGAGCATCGTATGTCGTCAGTGGCATACCCCCAAAGAAATGGGCAAGTAGAGGTTACAAATCGAACATTACTTGAGGGAATAAAGAGAAGACTTGAAGCTGATAAAGCCTTATGGGTCAAAGAATTGCACAATGTACTGTGGGCCTATCGAACTACAGTTCGAACACCCACAGGAGAAACTCCTTTTAAACTGGCTTATGGATCTAAAGCGTTGGCACCTGTTGAAGTAATGGCTGGAACACTATGGGAAAGAGAGTTTGAGGAAAAAGTGAACGAACAAGGACTGCTAGATAGCCTTGACTTATTAGATGAAGTTTGTGCAAAAGCAATAGCATGAACTCAACATTATCAACGAAGGATAGCGTCACATTATAATTCTCGAGTGAAGAATCGTCAATACATAGCAGGATACTTGGTATTAAGGAATACCTTAGCTTCAGATCCATGCCATCAGAGGAAATTGGACCCTTCATGGGAAGACCCTTCAGCCGACTTATTGTCTTACGAAGCATTCAAGAAGTTAAAATTTGAAGATGAGATAATGACTCCATGTGGGACTCAGCTATATGGATTCGCCGGATCCTTGGCCATATCCGAAGGTACAATCCAGTTGGATTTAAGAATCGGGGAATCCCCTCGGGATGCTGTTATCTAGTCAACCTTCATGGTGGTTCGGGATCTCTCGGAATACAACGTCTTGCTTGGAAGGCCAACTCTTAATGCCTTGGGGGCTGTGGTCTCTCCAAGGCATATGAAGTTGAAGTTTCCTACAACAGCAGGGGTCGGGGAGTGCTCTTCTGATCAGTGACTCTCAAGACAATGTTATGTGAATTATCTCAAGAAAGTAAGAAGATCCGAAAGGTCGGGTAATATGATGAGTATAGAAGTTCGAGATGATCAGGATGAAGAAGCTATGCAGAGAGCCGAACCAGTTGAGAAGCCTGAGCAAATTTAACTTCATCCGGATTTTCCCGAGAGAGGAACCATGATCGGTTCAGAACAGCCTACAGACTTCAAGAAAGAGCTGACCGAGTTTCTCCAGAACAATCTTGATGTATTCTCGTGGTCAGCCAAAGACATGCCCAGAATTGATCGAAGAATTGCAGAACATAGTTTGTGGATTAGAGAAGATGCAATTCCAATGATCCAAAGAAGGCAAAAATTTTCGCTCGAGAAGCATGCGGCCATCAGGACGGAAATGGAGAAGTTAGAGCAATCGGGTTTCATCAAGCTGATTGAATGCCCCACTTGGTTGGCAAATTTAGTAATGGTGAAGAAGGCCAACGGGAAATGGAGAATGTGTACGGATTACACAGACTTGAATAAAGCATGCCCAAAGGATTGTTATCCACTACCTTGGATCGACTTGTTGATCAATGCCACAGCGGGACATGAAGGATTGAGTTCCATGGACGCTTACTCGGGATACAATCATATTATGATGAATCCCAAGGATGAGAGGCACACGACCTTCATAACGGATCAAGAAAGCTACTTCTACAAAGTAATGCCCTTCGGGTTGAAGAATGCCGGGGAAACCTATCAAAGAATGGTAAATAAGGTCTTCAAAGATCAGATTGGAAGGAATATGGAAGTATACGTTGATGATATGCTCATCAAGAGTATAGTCTGAAGAAGTCATTTGGAAGATCTTGAAGAAGTCTTTAATACGTTGAGAACATATCAGACGAGATTGAATTCGGAGAAGTGTGTGTTTTGTGTTTTCTCTGGGAAATTCCTTGGATTCATGGTATCTCAAAGGGGAATTGAAGCAAACTTGGAAAAAAATCAAAGCCCTGATTGAGATGGAATCACCCAAGACCATTCGCGATATTCAATGTCTAATCGAAAGAGTAGCCGCATTGAATAGATTCATTTCAAGATCGGGTGAAAAATGTTTGCCTTCTTCAAGGCTCTTAAGGAACTCGAGAAGGCTAAGGACACATTATGGACCGACGAGTGTCAGCAAGCGTTCGAGAAGTTGAAGGAGAAGCTTGGGTCACCGCCCCTCTTAGCCTGACCTTCACCTGGAGAACAACTATTCACGTACTTAGCCATTTCTTCGGCCGCAGTAAGCGCTGTATTAGTAAGGGAAGAAGGTACATCACAAAACCCCATCTATTTTATAAGTCATGTTCTTGTGGATGCCGAGACGCGATATTCGGATGTGGACAAACAAGCCTTAGCTCTGGTAACCGCATCTCGTAAACTCAGGCGATATTTCCAAGCACATCCGATAGTAGTCTTGACCAACTTCTTGTTAAAGAAGATCCTACAAAAACCAAACTTAGCGGGAAGGATGGTAACATGGGCTATCGAGTTAAATGAGTACCAAATTGAGTTTAAGACTCGTCCGGCTATCAAAGGGCAAGTTTTAGCCGATTTTGTTCTTGAAAGTAACATATCCAGTTCGGGAGAAAAAGACCAACTTGGTTGGGAAATATGGATTTTGTATGTGGACGGCTCAAGCAACTCTTCAGGAAGTGGAGCAAGGCTAATGTTAATTAGCTCGGATGGGTTCACAATCCATTGCGCTCTAAGATTTAACTTCAGAGCTTCCAACAATGAGGCTAAGTACGAACCCCTTCTAGCAGGTCTAAGACTTGCCCGAGCCTTAAGAGTTTGTGAATTAGAAGTCTGAAGCGATTCTCAATTAATAGTGAATCAAGTTCGTGGTGTGTACGAGGCGAAAGAAACAATAATGGCTAAGTATTTAGCCAAAATCGATGAATGTCGCCATTATTTCGATCAACTCGAAATGAAGCAAATCCCAAGAAGGGAAAATGAAGGGGCAGATGAGTTATCCAAACTAGCCTTATCCAAATATTCAACCTTAGGCTCATCTGTCACATCCACCCAGCCGATACCCTACCTGGCATACCCGAGTGTGTGATCCACAGCCCCGAAGATCAAGTATCGAGGTAATCAACCTCCCACATAGACAATAACATAATCATGAACATAAATAATCAATGTACAAAGTATAATCCAAAAGATCCAAATAAGGAAAGAATAAATCACATATCATTAGAGTATGGAAGACAATCGAAATGTCTAAACCAATAAGTAAAGTGAGGTAGAATCTCACTCTACAACCAGCGGAAAAGGAGATCGTAAGTCAAAAGAAAGATTACATCTGGTTCTAAGATAAGAAAGAAAGATATAACAAACTAAACTAAAGTCTATTCTATCTTATAAAGAATGTCTTCATAAACATAGACTTCATCAATGATGCTTAGACGTTCCCACTCCACAGTAGGGCTAATCTTGGTAACAAGTAAGACCACTTGAGGAATCCTCAATGTAATCTTCATGGTTGCTAGCACCTTGCGTGAAGTACACTTCTTCAATTTGCGCTTCCTCATATTGACCTTCATAGTCATCAGTACCTGTAGAATAATCTAACAAAAGATATTGTACAAAAAGGAATGAGTTTCAAAGAAACCTAGTAAGGCAGTTAATCCATAACAACATAAATAGCAGGATTTCAAAGAAGAGTGAAATGCTATATGATATGAAACACATGATGCAATATGATTCTAACTCTATGTATGTTGGTCTCTATTGGCAGACATGCTTTAAGTCATAACACCGTACTTCTTTAGGAAGGTCTCATCATACAACGCCTTTTGGTAGTGGGTCCGGCATCCCTCGGGACATTCCATGGCTAGGGGTTAAGTCACCACTCTCTCACATCACCATTGGTCTAAGTACTGGCGCATGTCAGGGTCAAAGCCTAGCCAAATGCAAGTCTCCTACTTAGTTACATCAAGTCAGATCCAGATACGTCCATTCCTCGCCCCTAGCGATCCTTTCCGGTATCCTTCACACTAGAGTCCTCATAGTCCCTGACTACGGACTCATCAACCCTATAGGTCATCCACATATGGTAAACGGGAAGCTCTCACGTCCCCTCACGGGTTGGTTATCGGTCTTGAGCACCCATGAGCCCAAGTCTATCCATATGCAACCCTACCAATAAATGGCCCCCACAATGTGATTCCTGTCCTCTCACGGGTTGGTTACCGGTCTTGAGCGCCCATGAATACCCACTGCTACCACGGGTCGTTCGGTCTCAATACCCCTCCGATTAGGGTCTGACATAACGGGACATCCTAGCCAAACACTACTAGACAGCCCTAAATATGTCATCCAACAGTTTAGGAAGGTGTCCAAAGGGCATCTCCGGAAACATCCCATAATATTCCAGTAGTTGTCCAAGGACAGAAGTGTCAAAAGGACACCTCTCCTTTCCAAACCATACTTAATCATCCACAAACATAAATCCATCATATCATATATATGGTAACTTCTTATATAGAAAGAAATCAATAATAACATCCAACTTGCATATAATTGATAAGTAAATCATATATGAATCAATTAATATGATCAAGTAATGCTACTGTGATTCAAAGTAATTGCATCAGTAGTATATCAGTGTAAGAATCTAATTAAGGAAATAAATCAAAGATTCAAATATAGAAACTAGAACATGCAATCTATGTAGTTAAGGAAATAACCATCCTTACCTTATATAACTCGCAAAGGAATCTTAGGGAATCAAGTAAGACCTTGACTAAACTTGGGAAGAAAGTCCTAAACAAGTATATTTAACATATTAGGAAAGATACCTAAAAGGAAAGATATCAAAACATCCAAAACAGACCAAATATGAAGTTGCTGCCTTCATTGGTCGATTGATTGGTCTACTGCCTCAGTCGACCAATGAGTCGACCAACAAAGACAGTGGCCTTCAAAATCAATGATTTTTGAATATAAAATTGAATTTGGTGGTTCAAAAGGGTACTAAACAAGGGGGAAACTACTATGACAGTATACTAGTATATAGAGGACTTCAAAACTCTAATCATATCAAGTCTTCAAGTCACATATTAGGAAACAATAAGTTACCATAATTAGATCAATCATGGTTCTTGAAGAATTCATAGTAAACAATCATAGACAAGAACAATAGGATGATGGATCACTAATTGTGATAAAGAAATCATGAAAAGCATGCATAGATCCTCAAGAAAATAGATCTAAGACTGATGAACATCAATTTAAATAAGGAAAGTGAATGAATACATGTTTTCCTTCAAAAGCGAGTGATGATCTTGATGAAGATCATCCATCAAGCTTTAGATCCTTAGGAAAAGAGAGGGAAAGAGTATAGTGATAGTTGCAACAGAGATACAACATCACTTCTACTGTCCTCAATCAGAAAAGGAAAGAAAAGTAATGAAGAATCAAAGATGAAACATAGAAGAGGATGATCACATACCTTTTTGTGTAAATGCACGAGATTTGTCGAAGATCCGTCAAGAAAATCACCAAGGATGCAAGGGAGATGACTTGCAGAGGGCTCTGGTTCGTTCCATAGAGTTTGGAGGCAGAAAATACGAAGTAGACTCGAGATTGGACTTAAATAGAGCAAGCAAAGACCTAATCAGCAAAATCAGATCTCATTGGTCGATTGCTTGGTCGACTAGCCCAGTCGACCAATCAAGATAGCAAGTCCAAAACAGTGAAATGAAGGCTCAGATCAAATCTAAACATAAAGGGGTTTTGCACACACACTAAGTGACTTACCTAGTAGGTAGAAATGCCTTCGAACCAAGTCAGAGGGTACTCCAAGTCTCTCAACTAATTCTATCTTCATCAGGGTGTAGTTTCCATAACTGGAACATTGACATCAACTCTCATGGATTCTAAGCCAGCCACCAAGTCTTCCACTGGAATGGCCCATAACTAACTTCTTGCTTTACTTTGGGTTGTCGGACCTACAAAAAACAAGGTTTCCGGGTCAAGGTTAGGGTTGGGTTTCACATCATCAATCTATATTGAGCAATTGGAGATTCCTAGTATTCAAGAGGTCGAGGCAATGGATATTGAGGAAGAACCTAGTTGGGTGGATCCAATTATTGCATATTTGAAGAATGACATTCTTCCAGAAGACATCAAGGAAACTAAGGCAATTAAGAATCAAGCAGTGAAGTTCACCATACAAGAAGAGCAACTCTATAAAAAGTCAGTCACACAACCTCTTCTAAGATGTGTTGGCCCTTCTCGAGCTCAATACGCCTTAGCCGAAGTACATGAAGTATGCGGAGCGCATATGGGGGGTCGAGCATTAGCCCATAAAGTAATACGTCAAGGGCTTTATTGGCCGATTATTCAGAAGGACGCCGTGGATTATGTCAAAAAATGCAAGCAATGTCAACTTCATGCATCTGTTCTGAGAACTCCGGCTGTCCCACTTACATCTGTCTCCAGTCCAATCCCTTTCGCTATGTGGGGGATGGATATTGTGGGAAAGCTTCCAAGGGCCACCAATAGTAGGGAATATTTGGTTGTTGCAATCGATTATTTCACTAAGTGGGTGGAAGCCGAACCTCTCTCGACCATTACTAAGAATCAAATGCAGAAGTTCTTTGAAGAGAGGATCATCTACAGATTGGAACTCCAAAGATCCTTGTGACCAATAACAGAAAACAATTTGTCGGCGCAGGTTTCAAACGTTTTTGTGAAAGATACTATATTGAGCATAGAATCTCATCTGTGGTATATCCGCAAAGCAACGGGTAGGTCTGTCACATCCACCTAGCCGGTACCCTATCAGGCATACCCAGGTATGTAATCCAGACTCCCAAGGATCAAGTATTGAGCAACCATGCCTCCCATATACCACATACGTGATAACACAATCATGAACAATAATAATCAAGGTAAAAACATATAATAAAAGAATCATGAATAAGATAAATCAGATAATCAGAGTGTGGAATAAAATGATACCAAAAGTATAAATATATAATCCAAAAAGAGAGAGACTGAGCGGAAGTCACTCCCTCAGTGACAGCGGAAAGTAGTCAATCAAAGTTAGGTTACAAATACAAAAATTCAAAGGAGTATATCAGTGAAAGTTATAATTACAGATCCGGGTTCCAAAGTGATAGTATAAAGGCCTAAGCTAAGGTCTCCTCGGTCTTATACAATACATCTTCATACGTGTACACAAAGGAAACTAAGCAGGGCCTTTCCCACACCAAGGTCGGGCTAATCTTGGTACGGAGGGTAACCACCCTCGGTATCTTCACCATAACCTTCATGGTGGCTAGGACCTTCAGTGTAGTATGCGAGATCCTGGTCTGCCTCGAGGTATGAGCCATCAGCTTCTTCGGTACCTACCGAGAAATCTAACAAAACAATTGCACAGAAAGGAATGAGTTCAAAAGAACTTAGCAAGGCAGTTATTCCATAATACACAAGTCATATGATACAAAACGTAACATGATGTGAAATGATATGACAGGTGATGCAAATATGATTCTAACTCTAAATATGCTAGTCTCTATGGTAGACATGCTTTAAATCATAGCACCATACTTCTTTGGGTAGGTCTCAATCACTCAAGCCGGTGGGAATTGGGTCCTGCATCCCTAGGGACAATCCATGGTTGGGGTTTAAGTCACTGCTCTCTCAAACCTCCATTTGGTTTAAGTATTGGCGCATGTTATGGTAAAGCCTAGCCTAATGCAAGTCATCTACTCAGTCATATCATGTCAGATCCAGATACGTCCATTCCTCCCATCCCGGAATCCTTTCCGGTATCTTTCACACTAGAGTGACGGATTTTACTCACCAGACTCATCAACCCTGTTGGTCATCCACAAATAGTAGACGTGAAGCACTCATGTCCTCTCATGGATATGACTCACCGATCTCGAGCGCCCTTGAGCCCAATTCTAACTATTTGCAACCCCACCAATAAATGGCCCCTTTCAGGTATTTGTAGTATGATTTATGTCATCTCACGGGTTGGCTACCGGTCTTGAGCGCCCATCAAATCATACTACTACCACGGGTCGTTTGGTCTCAATACCCTTTCGATTCAGGTCTGATACGACAAGGACATCCTAGCCAACACATCTATACAAGTCCTACGTATATCATCCAATAATTTGGGAAAGTGTCGATGGGCACCTTCGGAGAACATCCCATACTATTCCCTCCGATGTCCAAGGACAGAAATGTCGGAAGGACATTCCCCAATCCCAAATCATACTTAATCAATCACATGCTCAATTCCATCATATCATTCATGATTGACATTTCATCATATAAAAAGAGATACAATGTAACACGATTGATCACATATGTCATTATCAAATAAGTAAGCATGGTAATTCAAAATGATATATAACATGGTACTACTATTATGAAGTGTATATAGCAGTCATAAGATGTCTAAAATATTACAAAGAAAGTAAATCTACCACATTTCCAACATAGAGGCAAGATTCACACAAATCATGTAATTATGACAATAACTGTCCTTACCTTAATCGAATAAAAAATAATACCAAGTATCACTTAGAATAGTCCCCAAATCAGTGCTTGTACCCAAGACAACATATGTGCAACATTAGAGAAGGAAACAATCAAATTGGAGATCAAACGGAGCAATTTGAGAAAGTATAAGTGTCAACATCCACCCAGCCGGTACCCTATCTGGTATACCTGGGAATGTGATCCATAGTCCAAGGATCAAGCATCGAGGGACCATGCCTCCCACATGCGCGATAACACAATCATGAACAATGATAATCAAGGTAAAAGCAATAAATAACAGATATCATGAATAAGATAAGAACAGATAATCAGAGTGTGGAAATAAATGATACCAAGTGTATAAGTATGATTAAAAGAAAGAGAAAATGAGCGGAAGTCACTCTCTCAATGGCAGCGGAAAAGTAGTAAAATCAAGTTAAGTTACAATCCCATATCTAAAGAGTAACTCAATGAAAGTTAATTACATATCCCAAATGTTTAACAAAAATCCAGGGAAATGGGGCACTAAGTAAGGGTTTCTTCTATCTTAATGATTATGTCTTCATAAGTATGGACGAAGAAAGCCCAGCACGGCCGCTCCCTCACCACAGTGGGGCTAACCCTGGTACGTAGTGTAATCCTCCTTGGCACCATAACCCTGATCTTCACCGTAGCTACCACCCAGAGGGTAGTATGAGGGATCATAGTCCGTCTCATAGAGTGTTCCATCAGAGTCTTCAACACCTGTGGGAAAATCTAACAACATTTGCACAAAAGGAATGAGTTCAAAAGAACTCAGCAAGACAGTTGTTCCATAATTCATAACCATATAAGTACAAATCATAACATAATGCCATATGATATGAAACATATGATGCAAGTATGATTCTAACTCTATGAATGCTAGTCTCTATGATAGACATGCTTTAAGCCATAGCACCATACTTCTTTAGGTAGGTCTTAATCACTCAAGTCGGTGGGAATTGGGTCCTGCATCCCTCTCGGACAAATCCATGGTTGGGGTTTCGGTCACCGCTCTCTCACATCACCATTTGGTCTATGTATTGGTGCATGTCAAGGTAAAGCCTAGCCCAATGCAAGTCATCTACTTAGTCGTATCATGTCAGATCCAAATACGTCCATTCCTCTCCCCGGGCGATCCTTTGCGGTATCCTTCACACTAGAGTCGCGGATATTACCCACCGGACTCATCAACCCTATTGGTCATCCACAAATAGTAGACGGGAAGCTCTCACGTCCTCTCATGGATATGACTCACCGATCTTCGAGCGCCCGTGAGCCCAAGTCTAGCTATTTGCAACCCTACCAATAAATGGCCCCTTTGGGGTATCCGTAGCATGGTTTATGTCCTCCCCCGGGTTGGTTACCGGTCTTGAGCGCCCATCAAACCATACACTACCATGGGTCGTTCGGTCTCAATGCCCTTCCGATTTGGGTTTGACACGACAAGGACAATCCTAGCCACACAACTAGACAATCTTACGTATGTCATCCAATAACCTGGGAAAGTGTTGATAGGCACCTTCGGAGAACATCCCATACTATTCCCTTCGATGCCCAAGGACAGAAGCGTCAATAGGACACTCCCCAATCCAAGTTATACCTAAGCAATCACATACTCAAGCCCATCATATCGCATACATTTGATACATCATCATTATAGAAGTTAAATCATAACATCGAAATGTTCCATCATATATACAAGTATCAAGAATAGTAAATCATTATAACAAGAGTATATGAAATCACAATACTACTGTTCTCTGACATGTATAGCAGTCCTATGATATTCAAAAGCAATTAAGAGACTATGTTCACTAAGTTATAAGCTTCAAAACATAAGTACATAGCCTATGTGTTTATGGCGATAACCATCTTTACCTTAAGTTGAGTTGATGACGATTCAAGAGTTACCAATGAATGATCCAATAATAGTGTTAAGACCCTAAACAAACATAAATAAGAGATTAGAGAAGAAATTGGAAAGATCGGATGTTAAACGGGTCAAAAGTGGTTGAAGTTGTTGTCAGCACAAGTTTGGTCGATGCTCTTGGTCGATGGCATCGACCAAGGATGATCGATCAAAATAGTCTCGGGGTTGCATAATGGGTTTTGGGGATTTGGTCCGAAATTGGTCTTTCGGGGCTCGGATCGATCCGGAACTTGGAGGGATGCTTAAGAACAGTATAAGAACACTACAAATCAAGAAATTAACACAATCTAATGGTTTAAATAGGAAGCCCCAAATTAGAATACTAAGTTCTATAGACAAGAATCATAGCGTGGATTGAAATCAATTGCATTTGCATTGGAAAGGCATGCATTAGCTAAGGGAACATATAGGAATTTAATTAGGATCATATGCTAGCCTTAAATGTAGACATAGCACACCATCTACCTCAGTTTATGATAAGAATGCATGAAGTTAAGAAGAAAATCAAGGAATGCATATGCAAGGCTTGAAATGAGAGCATAGCATCAATGGACAAGGGAGAGAATCATTGGTTAAACAAGAGTGAACACTTGGAGTGATGGTTGCAAGGTTGCAGCACTATCTCCAAGGTCTCAACAGCAATAAAAGGAGTAGAAAAGAGTAGAAAAGAATAGAATAGAGAGTGAGAGTGATGATTCATACCTTGTAGTTGTTGATGGAGACAAGGAACAATGATTGACAATGATTTGGGTGGAATCTTCCTCACCAATGCCTAGGAGGTGCTTTGGAAAGCTCTCCCCACGTTTTCAGGAGTGATAATGATTAGAATAGGGCTCAAAACACGAGGCTAGTATAAATAGAATAGGGAATATTCCAAAGAATCATTAACTTTGAGTCTGGGAAACTTTGGTCGATGGTCTTGGTCGATGGCATCGACCAAAGAGGATCGACCAAAACAGGTTTCAACAGAAAATCCATAATTAGTTCAGCAACTTCGAACAGGGATTTGGAGGGCTATACAGGGTCAAATTGAGTGGGGTTTTCTTCTACAATTCAATCAAGAAGTCTAGTTTTGGGAAATACCTTCGGATTGTGCATGGGAGTCCATTAGGTACTTCAACTAAATCACTCTTCTTCGATGCGCAGATTCTCACTAAACACCGACAATGTACTCAAGTAAGGGTTATCATCGTCAATGTCCATGGGCTCGGACTCTGACTCAAAATTATCAATCAAAAGGGTCCACAAGTCTCTCCTATCACCGCTTTGGGTCTTCGGACCTATAAACAACAATGGATCCGGGTTAGGGTCAGGGTTAGGATAGGGCTGGATTTTCAATAAGAGTTGCTATTCTCTGCTGGTCGACTGACTGGCTGGTTGGCTGACTCAGTCGACCAAGATGAACAGTGACGGCCAAAATAGTGATTTTGGTCCAAAACCGATCTTCCGGGGCTCGGATTGATCTGAAACTTGGAGGGATTGTTAGGAACAGTACAAGGACACTACCTAGCAAGTATTATCATAATCTAATGGTCCAATTAGGAATACCCAAATTGAAACCCTATGTTCAGTATGCTAAACATCAAGAATTGAAATGGAATTTGTTGCAATGGCAAGGAATGATGGGGGATCAGCTAAGGAAGTGATAAGAACTATAACGGGCAGGAAAATCGGGAATAAAAGAAGGCTCAAGGTCAATCAAGTCAATCAACTTCTTGACGACCGGAAGAGGGAATAGAAGAAGGCTCAAGGTCAATCAAGTTAAGTCCTAAGTCAGAACACAAGGGTTCTTGACTAATCGGGTCATCCCTAGCTAAGTCAGCTGCTACTCTCACAACTTCTTGAGAATCAACATAATCGGGAAGGTCTTCTTCACTAGAATAATACACAGAATAGGTTTGAAAAGAGGCTTCGGGACCTGAAACCTCACTAACTAGAACCTCTCGAGGGGAGGACGGTCGGGCTAATTCTTTGCCTTTCCTCGACTTATCCATAATTGTAGAAATGGTAAAGAAAAAGAAATCAAGAAGGGATAAAAGAGACTTATTGGTTGGAGAGTTGACGAGCAAGATGAAGAAATGAAAAGCTAGCGATGCAGTGGAGGAGACTTGAGAGACAAAACGTTGTCAAACAAGAAATGAGAATGAGGTCACTCCTCTATTTATAGTGACAGTGAGGAAATGAAAGGGCATGATCCAACGGTCTAAGATCAATCGAGGCTACGGTTGAGATCATGAATGCCAAAGGTCGCGATCCAACGGCTGGCGATGAAATGACACAATGGTTGAGATTAAGAATACTAAAGGTCATGATCTGATGGCTGAGAATCAATGATTTCAATGGTTAGGATTCTGTCATCGTTAGCATATCAAGAGTTACAATGAAGAAACGATTATGACAAATCAATGCGATGGTTGGAAGTTAAGACTTAAGAAGACTTTTGAAAAAATGACCTTCATCATTTAGAAACTTGAATGAGAAGAGATGCGAGAAAAGCATTCCATACGTTTGAGAAACCAATCGCACGGAATGGGGGGGTTCTGTTGTGGAGAACATATAGCCCAAGGGGTCCCCTCGGGAGAGACACACCCCCCCACTCGGGTAGGTGTGCTCCCCTCCCTCAGGAGATTCAGAGAACCCCCTCGGGGGGGGGGGACACACACACCCACTCGGGTAGGTGTGCTCCCCTCCCTCGGGAGATTCAGTGAACCCCCTCGGGAGACTTAGAGAACCCTTTCGGGAGAAAGCACACACCCACTCGGGCAGGCGCGTATTATCCCCTCAGGAGCCATGCTTGAGAAGATTACGAAAGGTAAGAAAATAATTACAAACTTATCGAGCACATCATGAAATACTCGGTTCATGAGATCCATGAACACGGCAGGAGCATTAGTTAAACCAAAAGGCATAACTCTAAATTCATAATGTCCATACCTTGTTCTAAATGCTGTCTTAAAGATGTCACTTGACTTCATTTTCAACTGATGATATCCAGATCTCAAATCAATCTTCAAGAACACAGCCGCACCTTTCAACTGATCGAAAAGATCATCAATTCGGGGCAGCGGGTATCTATTCTTGATTGTCAACTTGTTCAACTCTCGGTAGTCGATGCATAGGCGCATACTGCCATCCTTCTTCTTTACAAACAACACTGGGGCTCCCCAAGGCGATACAATAGGTTGTACAAAACCTCTCTCTAACAGCTCATTCAGTTGTGTTTGCAACTCTTCTAACTCAGTAGGTGCCATTCTATACGAAGCTTTAGATACCGGAGCCGCTCCAGGAGTTAAGTCTATGGAAAACTCAACTTCTCTATCAGGGGTCAATCCTGACAGATCATTTGGAAACACACCAGCAAATTCACAAGCAACCTTGACTTCTTTAAGTCTCTTCCCTTCTTTGACCTTGCTTCCAGGTGAAGCACTTTCCACCAAAGTGTGGACTTGCATTAAAGCGGTCAAAGTTTTCTTACAAACTCTTCCCTTTTCACCTTGGAACTGGAAAACTAAATTTCCTTCCTTTCAAAACTGAATCTTCTTTGAAGAGCACAAGATTACAGCATTGTATGATGTCAGCCACTCAATTCCCAGGATTACATCAAAATCCTTCATATCAAACAACACTAGATTTGCCTTCAAGTTCTTTTCATAAATTAACACAGGACATTCTTCTAACACTTTATCTAGTTTAATAGCAGACCCAATAGGGGTACTAATCAACAAACAACTAGATAAACACCGAGGTGTTAGGTTAGTCTTCAAAGCAAAAGTAGATGAGATGAACAAATGAGATGCACCCGTATCAAACAAAACAAATGTAGGAAATGAAGCAACTAACAATGTACCCGTAACCACATCATGACAAGGATCCTGTTCAACACCAGATATGCTGAATACTCTGGCAAGGGGAGGGACAAGGGCATTCTTCATTGCAGGCACCAAGGGCTGGGTTAGCTTCTTCAGACACTGTTTAGCATAATGACCAGGCAACTTGTAGAAATAGCAAACAGAGTCTCTTGGTGCAATAGGGGGTGCTATTGCTGGAGGTCTCTAAAATGCAGGTCTAGGATTCACCGTCCCAGGCTGAGGTGGATGCACAACTCCCAAAGATCTAACTCCACTGGACTAGCCATGCTGGCCCACATGAACATAATTGAAACTCTGGTCAAAACTCCTTGGCTTGAAGGTAGGAGCAGGGTAAGGAGAAGGTCTAGCAAAGCGCCGATCAGTGCAGTCCACATAGCCAGGGTGCCTAGGTTTCCGAGTCTCTTGTACTCGAGCATTTTCCTTCTCATTCTCTTCGAGTTTTGAACAACTTGATCATAACCTTCCAGGGGTAAGACTGTGAGGTACGCCTTGATAGAAGGCCGCAGTCCCTTGAAAAAATTTTTCGCCTTTGCATCGTCGGACTTGATGGATTCAGGGGTGAAGAAGAAAAGTTCTTCAAACCTTTGCTGGTACTCTAGCATTGACAAAGAACCTTGCACTAATGCCATGAACTCGGCCTCTTTGGCATCTTTTACAGCCTCAGGAAAATAATTTTTGCAAAAAGCTTCCTTAAACCTTTCCCAGGAGACAACACCGGCATGGAGATTTTCAAGAATGGGCCTGGTGGAGGTCCACCATGCATCAGCCTCGTGCTGAAGCTTCTGCTCGGCAAAAAGGACCTTTTGGGCGTCTGAACACTGTAAGTGCCTGAAGGCCTTCTCTAACTCCCTCAGCCACTTATTAGGGAAAAGAGCATCTTTAGTCACGCCGGTGAATGACGGTACTTGTAATTTTAGGAAGCTCTCCATCAGCCTGGTATGCGGGGTTCCAGTGAACCTCTCCACATACGGGGCTACAACACCCGGATTCCCTTGGCCGCCAACTCGGTTCTCTTCACGGAGGGTCATGAAGCCAGTCATCATCTGATTAAATTGGGCCTGCTGTTGCTGAATCATATTGGTCATGACGCTAGCAATATCTTTGAAACTTCCGATCTCGAGGGCATTAGGAACGCCATTTGTAGTATGGCTATCCTCTTGAGGTTGCTGGTTGGAGCCCCCAGCAGGTGCTTCTTCATTCCTGGCACTACCGAAACCAATGAAACGATTTCTAAGAAGGACCATTCTGCAAAAATCAAAGATAAGGATACCAATATTCGAATCAGTCAATAACAACTTGATCAATGATTAGGATACTCAAATCATGGTTAAAACTATCAATATAGCAAGCAAATAATTAAACATTGGTCAAAATCCAAAGAAATCCAACCACAAATCAAAAATTTTCAAAATCAGCCCAAGGCAGCAAAATGACTCATCTTGGTCGATGGCATTGACCAAAGAGGATCGACCAAACAATTCCTGGGTGAAAAATCAGATTAAAGGGCCCACTTCCTCACTTCATTTTCATTTCATACACTTCCATTTCGAGTTTGGCTCTGGGGAAAAGATTTTTCTAGGGTTTCTAAGGGTTTCCAAGCTTGATTCAAGGTTCCAACAACACTTGCAAACCTTCTTTGATCATTTACACAAGTAAGTCCTCTTTCTTCTTCTCTTTTCTTTCAAAAATCAAATACCGTTGTTATGATTTTCTTTAAAACTAAATAATGCTTGTTGCTAATGGTTAGAATCATACTTAGGGATGTTTAGAAACATGTTCCCATTAGTTTCCAAACAAATCCAAGCTTAAACCACAAAATTGCACACACTTTGGTTCCAAAATCACTATTCATCTCGCCAAATTCCTACTTTGCAAACACTTGTCCCATTTTCAAACCAAATTGAATTTTGACACGAAACAGATTTCTACATGATTGATTCACTATGGGGAAAGTGTTCCCACTCTCCGTTCGGTCAAATTCCAATTTTCAAAATTTCACAAACACAAGCCCAAAGAGGAATTTTCTCTTTCCTATTTGCTGAATTTCACTTTCAAAATGCCAAAATGATAGATTTTCACCAAACGAAGCATCCCAACATGTTTATCCATGTCTTATGCATATGCTAGTATGTTCGAAATGCAATTTCGCCAAAATCAAAACTTTTCAAAAAGTTACGAAAATGCCCTTCATCTATCAAATACACACAAGGACTAATCCAAATGCAATTTCCTCTTTGTTCCAATAGATTCACTATGCCTAGAGGAGGGCGGCGAGCTGATAGGGGTCGAGGACATGTTCCATGGCCGGAGGTTACAGACGAGGATCATTTCACCACTCCTATGGCCGAGTTTCTATGAGTATTATTTCCACAACATACCGATCAAGCATGGACGGTTGGTTGTCTTGGATGATTTAGAGGCATTCTGTATATGGGAGAGACTGGAGGCTATGGATTGGCTACACTTGCACACTACGGCATATCCGGTCTACCCAGATTCTCGTCGGTACTTCTATAGTAACCTGACTTACCGCTTCGAGGATGACCCGCGAGATGGTTCTAGGATCGTCATGGACTCTATGGTTGGGGGCAAGGAGATTAGTTTCACTACTAGGGCACTGGCTCGCATATTGGATGTCCCGAACATACCGGATTCCCGCTGGCACAGACATCACTGAGGCTCTTCTTCCACACGAGTCTCATGAGGTATGCATGACTCTATGGGATGACATTGACTGTTATATGTCTCGGAGCGGCATTGCGATGTGTCCTTCAGCTCAGGTTATCGCTCGCATCGTCGGGCGAAACATTATCCCGAAGGCAGGGCACCACAGCAAGGTGTCAGAGATGGAGGCATTGGTCATCTATAGCATGTACACTGGAGTGCAGATAGACTTAGCCTACATCATGCAGAATGTCATGATAGATTGAGTTGAGCTTCCTGGGGCTAGGAACTTGGCTTTCGGTCGACTCTTGACATGCCTTTTCAAGCACTTTGATGTGGAATTTGAGGATGCACCAGTGATTCAGGGCCGAGATATAGGTGAGGACATCGGTTCATGGTTGATCGGGAAGATGGGGCTCCGCAATGCCGCCAGATCAGAGGATGAGGGTGACATCGCTGAGGCACCTTGGGATGATGACTCAGAGGATGAGGATGATGATGATGATAATGATGACGATGATGATGATGAGCATGGGGATGATGATGACCAGAGAGATGAGGATCGGGGTTAGGATGAGATTCCAAGACACGAGGAGATTCCTACTCCGCGATTCTCCGAGGTTGGAGGTCCATCTCACACGACTTCTGAGGCTCCAGGTGTGGCTTCTCATTAGTCATCGATTCATTCCATACTTGAGAGGATCGAGGCTCATCAGGAGGCTATAGAGGCTGGACAGAGAATGATAGAGTCATACATGTGCACTCTAAGTGAGAGGTTTGCACGACTGGAGGAGGAGTTTAGATCAAGGAGGGATCAGACAGATCGTCGGAGTCGATCACCTAGATAGATAGTACTAGGAGTTTCCTATTATGCTTTCTTAGATGTATTTCCTTTCAGACTTGTAAAAATTTCTTATGTGATTAATGAAGTTCAGTTGTTTTGTTTATATTATTGTGTCTTATCCAACAATCAATTTATGCTTCATTAATTAGGTTGCTAGTCCAGGTTATCTATTATTCACTTCTAAGAGCACTTGAGTCACTTTTGGATCTGTGACTCAGAATGTTCTGTTATCGTTTTTGTGGTCAGGGTTTCACTTGATCTTGGGCTCTGATACCACTCTGTCACATCCACCCAGCCGGTACCCTCCTGGCATACCCGGGTATGTGATCCACAGTCCAAGGATCAAGCATCGAGGGACCATGCCTCCCACATACACGATAACACAATCATGAACAATAATAATCAAGGTAAAAGCAATAAATAAAAGATAATCATGAATAAGATACGAGCAGATAATCAGAGTGCGGAATAAAATGTTGCCAAATGTATAAGTATAATCAAAAGAAGGAGAAAATGAGTGGAAGTCACTCTCTCAGTGGCAGCGGAAAAGTAGTAAGAAATCAAGTTAAGTTACAATCCAACATCTAAAGAGTAACTCAATGAAAGTTAATTACATATCCTAGTATCTAACAAAATCCAGGGGGTGGGGTACTAAGCAAGGGTTTCCTCTACTCTAATAAGAACATCCTCATAAGTGTGGATGAAGAAAGTCCAACATGGCCTCTCCCTCACCACTATGGGGCTAACCCTGGTACGCAGTGTAATCCTCCTCGGCACCATAACCCTGATCTTCATAGTAGCTACCACCTTAAGGGTAGTATGTGGAATCATAGTCCGTCTCGTAGGTCGCACCATCGGAGTCTTCAACACCGGTGGGATAATCTAACAAACATTTGCACAAAAGGAATGAGTTCGAGAGAACTCAGCAAGGCAGTAAATCCTTAATACATAAACCATATGAAACAAGTCATAATATGATGAAATATGGTATGAAACACATGATGCAAGTATGATTCTAACTCTATGTATGCTGGTCTCTATGGTAGACATGCTTTAAGTCATAACACCATACTTCTTTGGATAGGTCACACTCACACCCTCAACCATTTTAGATATCTTGGGTTACCAGTTGGTAATGGGTCCTGCATCCCTCTCGGACAGTCCATGGCTGGGGTTTCGGCCACCGCTCTCTCACATCACCATTTGGTCTAAGTATTGGCGCATGTCAAGGTAAAGCCTAACCAAATACAAGTCATCTACTTAGTCGTATCAAGTCAGATCCTGATACGTCCATTCCTCCTCAACCATTTAAGATATATTGGATTCCTTTCCGGTATCCTTCACACTAGAGTTAACGTATTCCCTCTTGGACTACGGACTCATCAACCCTATTGGTCATCCACAAAGAGTAGATGGGAAGCTCTCACGTCCCCTCAGGGATCATTTCACCGGTCTTGAGTGCCCGAGAGCCCAAGTCTAGCCATTTGCAACCCTACCAATAAATGACTCCCACAATGTGATTCATGACCTCTCATGGATCATTTTACTGGTCTTGAGTGCCCACAAATCCCCATTGCTACCATGGGTCGTTTGGTCTCAATACCCTTCCGATTCGGGTCTGACACGACAAGAACATCCTAGCCATACTACTAGACAATCCTATGTATGTCATCCAGTAATCCGGGAAAGTGTCGATGGGAACCTTCAGGGAACATCCCATACTATTCCCTCCAATGTCCAAGGACAAAAGCTTCAATAGGACACTTCCAATCCCAAATTATACTTATCCAATCACATTCTTCATATCATCTTATCATATCCAAATGATACATCATCATAGAGAAGTTAACTCTGTAAAACCCAGCCCTAACCTTGACCCGGAAACCTTGTTATTTGTAGGTCCGATGACCCTCAAGTAAAGTAAGAAGTCAGCTTTGGGCCATCCCAGTGGAGGACTTGGTGTCCGGCTTTGAATCTATGAAAGTTGATGATGAAGTTCTATTTATGGAAACTGAATCTTGATGAAGATCGGATTAGTTGATGGACTTGGAGTGCTCTCTATCTTGGTTTGAAGGCATTTCTACCTATTAGGTAAGTCACTTGACATGTGTGCAAAACCCCTTTAGGATTGGATTTGATTTGGGTCTTCAATTCCCTGTTTTGGAATTGCTGTCAGCATTGGTCGACTGATTGGTCGACTGGACCAGTCGACCAATCCACTCGACCAATGAGTGCTGTCTTTGGCAATTAGGTTTTTCTTGCTCTATTTAAGTCCAATCTTGAGTCTACTTCGTATTTTCTGCCTCCAAACTCTTTGGAACGAACCAAAGACCTCTCAAAGTCATCTCCCTTTGCATCCTTGGTGATTTTCTTGACGGATCTTCGTCAAAACTCTTCTTTTTCATCAAAAGGTATGTCTACACTCTCTTCTTCTCCTCTATCTCTTATTTTCTTTCCTTTTTGAGTTGAGACAGTGGAGGAGATGCTGCATTCTCTGTTGCAAACATCTCTCGGACTTGTCTCTCATGATCATCCTAAGGATTAAAGGCTAGAACAATGATCTTAACCATGATCATTGCAAGCTTTTGAAGGAATCATGATCAAACCATGATCTAATCTTTGTTTAACTTCTGATTTGAATTCTGATCTCCTTGGATCTTCTATATTGATCATGTTAGTAGTTAATTGCTGTGTTTTCTTTTCATGATCCATGATCTATCAATCTCTAGTTGTTCTCTTCTACCATACTATGTGTTCTTCATGAATCATGATAGTTACATATATGGTAGGTTTTGTTTCCTTATTTAGATTTATGCTTTTAAGCCTATTTCCTTGAAGATCTAAGTATGCTTTTCATGATATCTTTACCTGAAGCAATGATCCATTCTCCTATTGTTCTTGTCTTTGATTTCTACCTTGAATCTTCAAGATCCATGGTTGATCTAAATATGGTAACTTTTTGTTTCCTAATTTGGATCTTGATGGCTTGATTTGATTAGTGTTTTGATGTCCCCTATATGTTAGAATACTACTGATGTAGTTTACCCCTTGATTAGTACCCTTATGGACCACCAAATTTGGATTTCATATCTTAAAACTCTGTTTTTTTTAGGTTACTGTCTGCATTGGTCGACTGATTGGTCGACTGGACCAGTCGACCAATCCACTCGACCAATCCACTCGACCAATGAGTACAAAGCAACTCCTGAATTGGTCCGTGTTGGATGTTTTGGTATCTTTTCTGTTAGGGATCTTTCCTAATATGTTGTATACACTTGTTTAGGACCTTCTTCTCAAGTTTGCCAAGATCTTACTTGATTTCTTAGGATTCCTTTGCGAGTTATAAAAGGTAAGGATGGTTATTTCCTTAATTACATAGATAGCATGAATCTAGTTTCTATATTTGAATATCATTGATATGTTTTCCTTAATTAGATTCTTACAACGATATACTACTGTTGCATAACCTTGATTACAGTAGCATTGCTTAAATTGATTCATGTATGATTTACTTACCAATTATATACAAAGTGATTGTAATTATTGATTTCTTTCCATATATGAAGTTACCATATATGTGACGATCTGAATTGATGCATGTGTATGCTTAAGTATGGTTTGGAAAGGAGAGGTGTCCTTTTGACACTTCTGTCCTTGGACTACTACGGGAATATTATGGGATGTTTCCGGAGATGCCCTATGGACACCTTCCTAAACTATTGGATGACATATCTAGGATTGTCTAGTAGTGTTTGGCTAGGATGTCCTGTTATGTCAGACCCTAATCGGAGGGGTATTGAGGCCGAACGACCCGTGGTAGCAATGGGGATTCATGGGCGCTCAAGACCGGTAACCAACCCGTGAGAGGATAGGAATCACATTGTGGGGGCCATTTATTGGTAGGATTGCATATGGTTAGACTTGGGCTCACGGGCGCTTAAGACCGGTAACCAACCCGTGAGAGGACGTGAGAGCTTCCCGTTTACCATATGTGGATGATCAATAGGGTTGATGAGTCCGTAGTCAGGGACTATGAGGACTCTAGTGTGAAGGATACCGGAAAGGATCGTCGGGGGACGAGGAATGGACGTATCTGGATCTGACTTGATGTAACTAAGTAGAAGACTTGCATTTGGCTAGGTTTTACCCTGACATGCGCCGGTACTTAGACCAATGGTGATGTGAGAGAGTGGTGACCTATACCCCCAGCCATGGAATGTCCCGAGGGATGCCGGACCCATTACCAACTGATGATGAGTGATTGAGACCTTCCTAAAGAAGTACAGTGCAATGACTTAAAGCATGTTTGCCAATAGAGACCAGCATACATAGAGTTAGATTCATTCATTCATTGCTTGTCTCATATCATATTGCATTTATGTTTGTTCTGAAATCCTGCCATTTATGTTATTATGGATTTAACTGCCTTGCTGAGTTTCTTTGAAACTCATTCCTTTAATGTACAATGTTTGTTAGACTATTCTGCAGTAGTCTTGAATATTATGATGGTCCCTATGAAGAAGCGCAAGGCGAAGAGGCATATCTCCAGGAAGGTGATTGCGGTTACCACAATTACACTGAAGATCCCGCGAGTGGTTATGCTCCGTACGATGCTTAGTCCGACCATTGAGTGGAAGCGTCCTTGTGCCATTTATAAGATTTATACTTATAAGGATGTTGTCTATAAAGTGGAGAACAATTTAGTTACCCATTGTACTTGCTACTGGGATTAGATTTTGTCTAGTTTATTCTCTTTTGGAGCTACTTTTCCGCTGGTTGTAGAGTGGGATTTTGCCTCACTTTACTTATTTGTTTTGACACTTTGATTATATCTAGTATTCTGATTTATTTATGATTCATTCTTTCCTTATTGGATCTATGGTTTATCTTCCGCACTTTTATTATGATTGTTCATGATTATGTTATTGTTTATGTGGGAGGTTGATTACTCGATACCTGATCTTCGGGCTGTGGATCACACTCTTGGGTATGCCAGATAGGGTACCGGCTGGGAGGATGTGACAAACTCATCACATCACATAATCAAGTGTATAAATAAATAACAAGAATTAAAAGACAAAATAAATTGGAGTAATTAAACATGTTGCCATTGTTACAAGATACCTACGGTAGTCATATGATGTCTAAATACAACTAATGAGTTAAGCCTATCAAGTTGTTAACATCAGTGTGTAAATCATATAGTCTATGTCATAAGGATACAACCGCCCTTACCTTAAGTTGAGTTGATGATGATCCAAGAGTCACAAAGAATGATCCAATAATAGTGTTAAGACCCTAAACAAACATAAATGAAAGATTAGAGAAGAAATCGGGAAAATCGGAGGTTGAAACTGGGTAAAGTTGCAGTCAGCAACATGTTTGGTCGATGCTCTTGGTCAATGGCGTCGACCAAAGAGGATCGACCAAAATAGTCTCGGGGCTGCATAGTGGATTTTAGGATTTTGGTCCGAAATCTGTCTTCCGGGGCTCGGATCGATCTGTAACTTGGAGGGATGCTCAAGAACAGTATAAGAACACTACTACTCAAGGAATTAACAAAATATAAAGGTCTAAATAGAAAGCCCCAAATTGGACTACTAAGTTCTATAGACAAGAATCATAGCATGGATTGAAATCAATTGCATTTGCATTGGAAATGCATGAATTGGCTAGGGGACTTATAGGAATTTGGTTAGAATCATATGTTAGTAATAAACATAGACATAGCACACTATATACCTCAGTTTTGGACAAGAAAGCATGAAGTGAAGAAGAGTCTAAGGAATGCATATGCAAGGCTTGAAATGAGAGCATAGCATCAATGGACATCGGAGAGGATCATAGGTTAAGCAAGTGTGAACACTTGGAGTGATGGTTGCAAGGTTGCAGCATCAACTCCAAGGTTTCAACAGCAAGAAAAAGAATAGAATAGAGAGTGAGAGTGATGAATCATACCTTGTAGTTGGTGATGGAGACAAAGAACAATGATTTGGGTGGAATCTTCTTCACCAATGCCAAGGAGGAGCTTTGGGGAACCTTCTCCACGTTCTCAAGTGTGGTAATGATTAGAATAGGGCTAAAGACATGAGGTTAGCATACATAGGGTAGGGAATATTCCAAAAGAATCATTAACTTCGAGTCTGGGAAACTTTGGTCGATGCTCTTGGTCGATGGCATTGACCAAGGAGGATCGACCAAAGACATTTCAGCAGAAAAATCAGAAATAGTTTAGAAACTTCGGACAGGGATTCAAAGGGCTATACAGGGTCAAATTGAGTGGGGTTCTCTTCTACAAGTCAATCAAGAAGTCTAGTTTCAGAAAATACCTTAGGATTGTGCACATGAGTCCATTAGGTACTTCAACTAATTCATTCTTCTTAGATGCGCAGATTCTCACTAAACACCGACAATGTACTCAAGCAAGGGGTGTCATCGTCAATGTCCATGGGCATGGACTCCGACTCGAAATTATCAATCAAAAGGGTCCACAAGTCTCTTCTACCAACGCTTCGGGTCTTCGGACCTATAAACAACAATGGATCCGAGTCAGGGTCAGGGTTAGGATAGGGCTGGATTTTACATTCTCCCCCCCTTAAAAGAAATTTTGTCCTCAAAATTGAAAGCGTACCTGTGCTTCCAAAAAGATGAGGAAACTTCTCCTTCATGTCTTCTTCTTTCTCCCATGAAGCTTCTTCTGGGGTGTAGTTCTTCCACAGAATCTTCAGCAAAGGGATGGTGCGATTCCGCAACTGTTTGTCCTTTTTGTCTAGGATCTCAATTGGTCCTTCATCGTAAGAAAGATCGGCACTAAGTCCTTCGAGTGCTTGCTATAGTATGTGTTCTAGGTTCTCTATGTACTTTCGAAGCATCGAAACATGAAACACATTATGAACTCCAGCAAGAGATGGGGCCAAGGCCAAACAGTATGCTACAGATCCAACCTTTTCCAAAATCTCATAAGGTCCAATGAAGCGAGGGCTAAGATTTCCTTTCACATTGAATCTCGTCACCCCTTTCATAGGTGATACTTTGAGGAAAACATTCTTTCCAATCTGAAATTCCAAATCAGTTCTTCTCTTGTCGGCATAAGATTTCTATCTAGACTGGGCATACTTGATCCTTTCTCTAACCATGTCAACCATCGCACTTGTAGCTTCAATCATTTCTGGAACCAAGACTCTTCTTTCACCTATCTCAGTCCAATACAAAGGCATCCTACAAGTGTTACTGTGAAATCTAGCCCTAACCTTGACCCGAAAACCCTGTTGTTTGTTGGTCTGACAACCCGAAGTAAAGCAAGAAGTCAACTATGAGCCATCTCAGTGGAAGACTTGGTGTCTGGCTTAGAATCCATGGAAGTTGATGACAGTGTTCCATTTATGGAAACTTGTTTAGGACATAAAAGGAAACTGCATCCTGATGAAGATGGGATTAGTTGATGGACTTGGAGTACTTTCTGACTTGGTTCGAAGGCATTTCTACATACTAGGTAAGCCACTTGGTGTGTGTGCAAAACCCCTTCAAGTTTGGATTTGATTTGAGCCTTCAATTCCCTATTTTGGACTTGCTGGTCCGATTGTCGACTGGGCCAGTTGACCAATCAATCGACCAATGAGATCTGGTTTGTTGAATTAGGTCTTGGCTTCTCTATTTAAACCCAACTTCAAGTCTAATTTGTCTTTTGTGCCTCCAAACTTCCTGGAACGAACTAGAGCTCTCCTCAAGTAATCTCCTTTGCATCCTTGGTGGTTTTCTTGTCGGATCTTCGTCAAATCTCTTGCATTTGCATCATAAGGTATGTGATCATCCTCCTCTCTTCTCCATCTTTAGTTTTCTGGAGTTTTTCTTTCCTTTTTTGACTGAGAACAGTGGAGTTGATGGTGCATCTCTGTTGCAACCATCACTCTACTCATCTTCTCTCTTTTCCCTAAGGATTTAAGGCTTGATGGATGATCTTAATCAAGATCATCACTTGCTTTTGAAGGAACCTATGTCTTCATCTTCTTTCCCTTTTTAGATTCAAGGTTCTTCAATCTTAAATCTATTTTTCTGGAAGTTCTATACATGTTTTCCATGATTTCTTTATCAGATTTGTAGTCCATCATTCTTTAGTTTCTCTTCCGTGAATTTGCCATGATTTCTCCAAGAACCTTGACTAACCTATTTATGGTAAGTTTTATTTCCTATTTTGTGATTTGAAGACTTGATGTTATTAGGGTTTTGAAGTCCTCTATAGACCAATACACTATCATTGTATATTCCCTCTTGTTTGGTGGCAATTCGAATCACAAAATTCGGATTTCGGATCAGAAATCTCTGATTTTGTCTATCACTGACTCTGTTGGTCGAATGATTGGTCGACTGAGTCTGTAGACCAATCAATCGACCAATGAAGATAGTAGCCTCTGCTTTGGTCTATTTTTGGTTGATTTGATTCCTATCTTCTAGAGATCTTTCCTAATAAGGTATGTACATTGTCTAGGATCCCCTTCCAAGTTTAGAAAAGATCTTCCTTGATTCTCGAGATTCTTTGCGAATTATTTAAGGTAAGGATAGTTATTTCTTTAATTACATCGATTGCATGATTTAGTTTCCATATTTGAATCTCTCTGATTTATTTCCATAAATAGATTCTTATATTGATGTACTACTGATGCAACTACTCTAATTACAGTAGCATTACTTGTTTACATTATTTAGTTTATGCATAACTTTACTTGCCAATTATATATATGAGTTGGATCATGTTCTTGATTACTTTCCATATGGGGAGTTACTATATCAGTGATGTGATTGATTGATGATTGTAACTAATTAGGTATGGTTTGGAAAGGAGAGGTGTCCTTTTGACGCTTCTGTCCTTGGACATTAACGGGAATATTATGGGATGTTTTCGGAGATACCCTTTGACGCCTTCCTAAACTATTGGTTGTCATACCTAGGGCTGTCTATTAGTGTTTGGCTAGGATGTCCCATTATATCAGACCCTAGTCGGAAGGGTATTTAGACCGGACGACCCATGGTAGCAATGGGGATTCATGGGCGCTCAAGACCGGTAACCAACCTGTGAGAGGACATGGATCACATTTTGGATACTAGAAAGAGGCCATTCATTGGTAGGGTTGCATATGGATAGACTTGGGCTCATGGGCGCTCAAGACTGGTAACCAACCCGTGAGGGGACATGAGATCTTCCCGTTTATTATATGTGGATGACCAATAGGGTTGATGAGTCCGTAGTCAAGGACTATGAGGACTCTAGTGTGAAGGATACCGGAAAGGATCCTGGCGAGGAATGGACGTATCTAGATCTGAGTTGATGTAACTAAGTAGGACTTGCATTTGGCTAGGCTTTACCTTGACATGCGCCAGTACTTAGACCAATGGTGATGTGAGAGAGCAGTGGCCTATACCCTAGCCATGGAATGTCCCGAGGGATGCCGGACCCATTACCAAACGGCGTTGTGTGATGAGACCTTCCTAAAGAAGTACAATGCTATGACTTAAAGCATGTCTGCCAATAGAGACCAGCATACCTAGAGTTAGAATCATAATGCATCATATGTTTCATATCACATTGCATCATACTTTGCATCTGCCATTTATGTTGTTATGAATTAACTGCCTTACTGGGTTTCTTTTGAAACTCACTCCTTTTGTGCTATGTCTTGTTAGATTACTCTACAGGCTCAGAATATTATGATTGCTCGTATGAAGAAGCGCAGGGAGAGGAGGCATATCTCCAAGAAGGTGATTGCGGTTACGACGATTACATTGAAGATTCCGTGGGTGGTCATGCTGCGTACAATGCTTAATCCGTCGATAGAATGGAAGCACCCTTGTGTTATTTTTGAGATTTACACTTATAGAGATGTCCTCTATAAGATTGAAAACGATTTAGTTACTCATTGCACTTGGTATTGGGATTAGTTTTGATCTCTTTTCCTTTTCTTTCTGAACTACTATTTCGCTGTTGGTAGAGTGAGATTTCAGCCTCACTTTACTTTATAATTTTGACATTACTGTTACCTTTCATACTTTGATGATATATGATTTATTTCCTTCCTTATTTGGATCTCTCATTTATAATTTGTACAATGATTATTTATGTTTTTGATTATGTTATTGCTTATGTGGGAGGATGATTTCCTCGATACTTGATCTTTGGGGCTGTGGATCACACACTCGGGTATGCCAGATAGGGTATCGGCTAGGTGGATGTGACAGAGTGGTATCAGAGCCCAAAGTTCAAGGAAATCCTAATCACAGAAAACAATAACAGAACATTCCTGAGTGATAGATTTGTAATGACTCATCTACTCTTAGAAGTGAATAATAGGACACTTGGATTAGAAACTTAATTAATAATGTAAAACCCAGCCCTAACTTTGATCCGGAAACCTTGTTATTTGTAGGTCCAGTGACCCGGAGTAAAGTAAGAAGTCAGCTTTGGGCCATCCCAGTGGAGGACTTGGTGTCTGGCTTTGAATCCATGAAAGTTGATGATGAAGTTCTATTTATGGAAACTGAATCTTGATGAAGATCGGATTAGTTGATGGACTTCGAGTGCTCTCTATCTTGGTTTGAAGGCATTTCTACCTATTAGGTAAGTCACTTGGCATGTGTGCAAAACCCCTTTAGGATTGGATTTGATCTGGGCCTTCAATTCCCTGTTTTGGTCTTGTCGTCGCATTGGTTGGTCGGCCTCGACCAATCCACTCACCAATGAGTGCTTGTCTTTGGCAATTGGTTTTTCTTGCTCTATTTAAGCCCAATCTCGAGTCTACTTCGTATTTGCTGCCTCCAAACTCTCTGGAACGAACCAAAGACCTCTGCAAGTCATCTCCCTTGCATCCTTGGTGTTTTCTTGCGGATCTTCGTCGAAACTCTTCCTTTTGCATCAAAAGGTATGTCTACTCTCTCTTCTTCTCCTCCATCTTTGTTTTTCTTTCCTTTTTGAGTTGAGGCGTAGAAGAGATGCTGCATTCTCTGTTGCAAACATCTCTCAACATGTTCTCATGATCATCCTAAGGATTTGAGGCTAGAACAATGATCTTAACCATGATCATTGCAAGCTTTTGAAGGAATCATGATCAAACCATGATCTAGTCTTGTTAAACCTCGATTTGAATTCCGATCTCTTTGGATCTTTGATATTGATCATGTTAGTAGTTAATTACTCGGTTGTTCTTTCCATGATCCATAATCTATCAATTTCTAGTTGTTCTCTTCTACCATACTATGTGTTCTTCATGAAGCATGGTAGTTACATATATGGTAGGTTTTATTTCCTTATTTAGATTTATGCTTCTAAGCTTTTTCCTTGAAGATCTAAGTATGTTTTCATGATACCTTTACCTGAAGCAATGATCCATCCTCCTATTGTTCTTGTCTTTGATTTCTATTTCGAATTCATCAAGATCCATGGTTGATCTAATTATGGTAACTTTTTGTTTCCTAATTTGGATCTTGATATCTTGATTTGATTGGTGTTTTGAAGTCCCCTATATGTTAGAATACTACCGATGTAGTTTACCCCTTGATTAGTACCCTTTTGAACCACCAAATTCGGATTTCATATCTTAAACCTCTTTTTTTTTTTTTAGGCTATCTGCATTGGTCGTCGATTGGTCGATGGACCAGTCGACCAATCCACTCGACCAATGAGTACAAGCAACTCCGATTGGTCCGTGTTGGATGTTTTGGTATCTTTTCGTTAGGAATCTTTCCTAATATGTTGTATATACTTGTTTAGGACCTTCTTCTCAAGTTTGCCAAGATCTTACTTGATTTCTTAGGATTCCTTTGCGAGTTATAAAAGGTAAGGATGGTTATTTCCTTAATTACATAGATAGCATGAATCTAGTTTCTATATTTGAATATCATTGATATGATTCCTAAATTAGATTCTTACAATGATATACTACTGTTGCATAACTTTGATTACAGTAGCATTACTTATTCATATTAAATTGATTCATGTATGATTTACTTACCAATGTTATACAAGTGATTGTAATTATTGATTTCTTTCCATATATGAAGTTACCATATATGTGATGATATGAATTGATGCATGTGTATGCTAAAGTATGGTTTGGAAAGGAGAGGTGTCCTTTTGACACTTCTGTCCTTGGACTACTACGGGAATATTATGGGATGTTTCCGGAGATGCCCTATGGACACCTTCCTAAACCGTTGGATGACATATCTAGGATTGTCTAGTAGTGTTTGGCTAGGATGTCCTGTTATGTCAGACCCTAATCGGAGGGGTATTGAGACCGAATGACCCGTGGTAGCAATGGGGATTCATGGGCGCTCAAGACCGGTAACCAACCCGTGAGAGGACAGGAATCACATTGTGGGGGCCATTTATTGGTAGGGTTGCATATGGTTAGACTTGGGCTCACGGGCGCTTAAGACCGGTAACCAACCCGGTGAGAGGCGTGAGAGCTTCCCGTTTACCATATGTGGATAACCAATAGGGTTGATGAGTCCGTAGTCGGGGACTATGAGGACTCTAGTGTGAAGGATACCGGAAAGGATCGTCGGGACGAGGAATGGAAGTATCTGGATCTGACTTGATGTACCGGTAGAAGACTTGCATTTGGCTAGGTTTTACCCGACATGCGCCGACTTATACCAAATGGTTGTGAGAGAGTGTGTTGACTTAACCCCCGCCATGGTTTGTCCCGAGGGATGAAGGACCCATTACCAATCGGCTGCTCAAGACCGGTGAAATGATCCGTGAGAGAATCCAAGATATCTTAAATGGTTGAGGATGTGAGTGGACCTTCCTAAAGAAGTACGGTGCTATGACTTAAAGCATGTCTGCCAATAGAGACCAGCATACATAGAGTTAGATTCATTCATTCATTGCTTGTCTCATATCATATTGCATTTATGATTGTTCGGAATCCCGCCATTTATGTTATTATGGATTTTAATTGCCTTCTTGAGTTTCTTTGAAACACATTCCTTTATTGTACAATGTTTGTTAGACTATCCTGTAGTCTTGAGTACTATGCGGTCCCTATGAAGAAGCGCAAGAAGAAGAGGCATATCTCCGGAAGGTGATTGCGGTTACCACAATTACGACAAGATCCCGCGAGTGGTTATGCTCCGTCGATGCTTAGTCCGACCATCGAGTGGAAGCGTCCTTGTGCCATTTATGAGATTTACACTTATAAGGATGTTGTCTATAAAGTGGAGAACAATTTAGTTACCCAATGTACTTGCTCCTGGGATTAGATTTTGTCCGGTTTATTCTTTTAGAGCTACTTTTCCGCTGGTTGTAGAGTGGGATTTTTGCCTCACTTTACTTATCTGTTTGACACTCTGATTATATCTATTATTCTGATTCATTTATGATCCATTCTTTCTTTATTGGATCTATGGTTTATCTTCCGCACTTTTATTATGATTGTTCATGATTATGTTATTGTTTATGTGGGAGGTTGATCACTCGATACCTGATCTTCGGGCTGTGGATCACACTCTCGGGTATGCCAGATAGGGTACCGGCTGGGAGGGCGTGACAAATAAAGCATAACTGGACTTTTGGAATAACATACCATAATTATACTTTAACAAATGTCACTTAATGCAATAAAAGAAAAGTGCATCATACACAATAATAAAGTGAAATAAAGTGAACTTTATTAATTTCAAAAGTTTCTCCAACAATTACATCTGATAATGCATAAATGGAAATCCTAAGTACAGTCTATCTAAGTGATCTGCTATGATCTCTGAAAGCCCTGAACTCCTCTGCTAGCTGAGTCACCTGATGCTCTATCCTCTCTTGCCTCATCTTTATGGTGCTGAACATCTCCTCTTGTATGACTCCCATCCTCTCCAGCATGGAAGTCATCGATCTCATCTGTGCACCAAGATCTGAAGTCTCTAGAACTGCATGAGACGGGCCACCTACCTCGAAGTGTGATGAAGGAGGAATCTTGGGATGCTCCGACTCAGCCTCGTGCATCTCTGTGTCATCTCCAGCCTGATCATCACTATCAGGACCGACTTCCTCTCCTCCATCATCAGACTCATCCTCCTCCTCCTCCTCCTCCTTTGTCTTGTAGTCCTCACCCTTTGGACCAGGAGATCTCTCTGTCTGCTTAAGCTTCATCTGTCGGATGGTCCTAGTCCCGATCGTATACCCTAGTGCTCCAGTGACCACCGGTGTATCCTCAAAACTCACTCCAAAGTGCCGAAAGATCAAAGTCAAAAGCCCCCCATAGCAAAGGTTCCGCATACTAGGACGCAGTACCAGATCCAGCATGACCTGCTGAATGATGTAAGACAAGTCTATCTGGAAGCCCATGTAAATGCGGTAGATAACCAAGGCCTCCATCACTGTGACCCGATGGTGATGTTCAGCCTTCGGCATGATTTTTAAGCCGACAATACGACCGATGATCCGAGCTGAATTTCATCCACCCGTTGTTCCGTGGAGTATAGCATTGTCGATCATCCCATAGGGTGGTGCATATCTCGTGTAGCTCGTACGGCAACAAGTGACTGTCTATCCCTGCCCCCGTAGGTATCCAAATGCATTGCCTTGGATAGCAAGGTACCCGTAGGATCTCGGCCAATGCTCTCGTGGAGAAGCGGATCCATGTCTGAAAGACCCTGCTCCTGAGGACCAATCGAAGAGGATGTCCTGGACCTCTAGACTCCTCTGTAGATGTAAGGTTGCTAAAGAACAACCTTTCTAGCTCTGGATATACGGGCAGATCTTCAGTGAAGAGATGAGTCCACACCATAGTGTCAAATCTCTGATGAATCCTGACCACCTTGAGCTGTCATAGGTGAAGTAGACGTCCAAACTCGATACTGTAATAGCTTAAGTAGGCCTCGTATAGAAACTCGGCCTATGGAGTATCAAATCTGTCTGGCTGTCTAACCTCCTGCCTAGGTTGTGAAGGTACCTGACCTCTACCTCTGAGTGCCCCTACCATACGACCTCGTCCTCGCCCTCCTCTTGGCATAGTGTAAGACTGTGGAAAAGACAAAAGACATTGCTAGTTAGTCCCATTTCAAGGTTTCAACCAAAAGGGCATTTTCATAATTTTTTGGAAAATTTCAAATTTGGGGAAAATTCTATTTGAAGATACTAGCATGTGCACAATACTTGGAATTGCATGATCTTGAAGTTTATTTGAAGAAAATCGATCGAAAAGTTGGTGAAAAGTTCAAAATTCAGCAAGAAGAAATTTGGGGATTTTTGCAAATTAGGGCAAAATTGAATTTTTAAAAAGTTGGAATTGGTCAAATCAAACTACATGGACATATCTACAATATCATTGCGAGCATGTGGCATTTGATTTCGTGCGAAAACTCCAAGCGGTTTGTGAGAAATCGAAATTTTTCTAAAGTTAGCGATTTCGGTTACGAAAGCGATGTGAAAGTGCAAAAATGTGTTAGAACTTGTTTTCTATGCATGGCATTGTGTTTAAAACCTAGGGAATATGTTTCGAAGTATTCCTAAACATGATTTCTAACAATGGATACAAGTAAAACATGATTTCTATGGAAATGCAAGCATGAGAGGTTGTATTTGAAAGAAGAGATGATGGATTTACCTTGTACGAGATGAATGTGTGATGTGGTGTAGTTGTTGATGCACCAAATCTCTCCTAAAACACTTAGAAGAACTTTATAAGTCTTTCCCCAGAGCTCCCTCTCATTTTTGAAATGTTTGGAATGAAGTTGAAATGAAGAAATGAGGCCTAAAATACAAATTTTCGTATTTTGTAAACATTGGTCGACTCATTGGTCGATTGGGCAGGTCGACCAATCAATCAACCAATGGACCCAGTGACCTCATTTTCTGTTGGATTTTTGAAAAATGTAATTTTTGTCCTATGGATTATTGTTTGATGACTAAATGGATGTATTTAAGCATGATTTAAATTTTCAAATCATTTGGACTTGTGGATTATGATGAAACTTCGAAATTCAGTGTTTTTTATGTTTTTGGTTTTTGCAGAATGGTTACTTTGAGAAGTGGACGTGGTGGATCCAATAGCAATGGTCATGGTGAGATTCCTCTTGGAGGCGGTGAGATACCCAATGGTGGTTCTGATCAACAAACCCATACTGGCGATCAGGGTACCCATGACATACCCAATGCCCCGAAAATTGGCAGTTTCCGCGATATTGCCAACATAATGGGCAATGTGATGCAGCAGCAAGCAGCCCAGTTCAATCAGATGCTGGCAGGTTTCATGACCTTGCACAATGAGACTCGTGCTGGTGCTAACGGGATTCCCCATGCTGTAGTCTCGAATGAGGAAAGGTTGGCCGGAACTCCTCATACACGTCTGATGGAGAGTTTCCTAAAACTGCAAGTGCCCACCTTTACTAGAGTGTCCAAAGACGCCTTGTTTCCTAACAACTGGCTTTGTGAGTTGGAGAAGGCTTTTCGACATCTGCAATGTTCTGAAGCCCAAAAGATTCTGTTTGCTGAACATAAGTTGCAACATGAAGCTGACGCTTGGTGGACCTCCACTCGGCCTATTTTGGAAGGTTTGCATGTGGGTGTTGTGTCTTGGGATTTGTTTAAGGAAGCTTTTTGCAAGAACTACTTCCCAGAAGCGGTGAAAGATGCGAGGGAGGCTGAATTTATGGCTCTTACGCAGGGATCCTTGTTTGTGTTGGAGTACCAACAAAAGTTTGAGGAGCTTCACTTCTTTGCTCTAGACTCCTTGAAGCTTGACATTGCCAAAGCGAAGAAGTTCTTTAAAGGACTGCGTTCTGCCATTAAAGCATACCTCACTGTCCAGCCTATAGAGAGCTATGCTCAAGTGGTGTAGAACTTAAAGAAGTTGGAAGAAACTGAGAAGGAGAGTGCACGTGTGCAAAGGCCTTGGCAGCCTAGGAATCCTGGTTTGGTGGATTGTAATGATCGGCGCTTTGTGAGACCTACACCCTACCCCACTCCTGCTTTCCAGCCTAGGAGTGTAGGTCGAGCCCCTGGTTTTCAGCAGCTCGGCAAGTTTAGACAGTATGGCGGGAATCAACCACCGTTGAATGCGAATGTTAGGCTTGCTAATGCAAATCCTAGGCCCCTGGTTCAAAAGCCCTCAATTGCAGCTACTCCATGGGGACCTAGCAATCGTGTTTGCTTTTTCTGTAAGCAAGTTGGTCATTTTGCTCGTGCCTGTCCGAAGAGGCCTGTTTAGTAGTCTACTCCTCCAGTGAAGAATGCTCTTGCTCCTCCCTCCGGTAGAGTGTTCAGTATTTCCGGTACTAAATAGGATGCAAGCCATGATGTGATTACAGGTACATTGTTAGTCGCTTTTATTCTTGCATTTGTCTTATTTGATACGGGTGCATCTCATTCGTTCATATCACTTGCATTCATCAAGAAGACTGACCTAACACCTGAGAAATTATCTAATTGTTTATTGATTAGTACACCTACTGGTCCTGCTGTGAAACTAGATAAGGGGTTAGTTAAATGTCTTGTGTTGATTGGTGAGAAGAACTTGGAAGCCAATTTGGTACTTCTTGATATGAATGACTTTGATATTATTTTGGGAATCGATTGGTTGACAGCCCACAAAGCTGTATTTCTTTGTTCTTTGAGAAGAATTCAGTTCCAGATCTATGGAAGTCCGGTCTTTGAATTTCAAGGTGAGAGAAGAAGGATTGGTAAGAAGATCATGTTAGCACTGATGCAAGTCTACGCATTAGTGGATGATGCTTCATCTGAAGGCAAGGGTAAAGTAGAGAAGAGAGTTGACAAAGTCAAGATTGTCTACGACTTTGTTGATGTCTTCCCTGATGATCTATCGGGAGTGCCTCCAGATAGGGATGTTGAGTTTTCTATTGATCTCACCCATGGTGCCGCTCCGGTATCTAAAGCTCCATATAGAATGGCTCCTACCAAACTGAAGGAACTACAAAACCAGTTGAATGAGCTCATAGATTGAGGTTTTATACAGCCTAGTGTATCACCTTGGGGAGCTCCAGTTTTGTTTGTTAAGAAGAAGGATGGTAGTATGCGTCTATGCATTGATTACCATGAGTTGAACAAGCTGACCATCAAGAATAGATATCCGTTGCCCAGGATTTAGATATCCGTTGACCATCAAGAATAGATATCCGTTGCCCAGGATTGATGATCCCTTTGATCAGTTGAAAGGTGCAGCTATGTTCTCGAAAATTGACTTGAGATCTGGATATCACCAGTTGAAAGTGAAGTCAAGTGATATCTTCAAGATAGCTTTTAGAACAAGGTATGGACATTATGTGTCACATCCCGCCCTAAATCCACCAAGGGGGTACCCTATCTGGATTACCCAGGGAGTGAATTACGGTCCCGCCGATCAAGTTTAGGAACGATCATAGTCACTTAGCACAATAATATAATCAAAAGCCAGAACAATTCTTTTAATTCAAATAATTTAATAATAAAAGTCAAGAAAGGATCTCAGAAGGATCACAAAGGACATCAGAGTGCGGAAATGATACCAATAAAATAAATGATCAACATGCGGAAATGAGGTGGAAATTCCCTCTATAACATTAGCGGAAGGTAGATCATATAAAATTAAGGGTTTACAACCGGTTCCCAAAGTGACAAGGGAACAAACTAAACTAAGGTCTCAACGAATAAAAGCAAAAGGCTAAAAAGGTAATGAGACGATATCCCATCCCTAACACATAAGTGCAAAACTGAACTGCTCCAGATAAGTTCCAATCTCGGACTACTAGTCTTTATCAACTTGTGCACCGTGACCAGTGGGGTACGGGTCATCAACTTGGTCTTCAGAGTGTTGATTGTCAAAGTCGATAGTAGTAGTACCTGCAATAGAGTCTAACAAAGATATTGCAAAAAGGAGTGAGTTCAAAAGAACTTAGCAAGGCAGGTTATTCCACAATAACATAGATACATGATACAAAGCATAGCATGATGCAATATGATATGAAACACATGATGCAATTATGATTCTAACTCTATGTATGCTAGTCTCTATGGTAGACATGCTTTAAGTCATAGCATCATACTTCTTTGGGTCGTCAGTCACTCCCCCTCAATCCATTCCGTATCTTGGGACTGCCATGGTAGTTGGGTAAAGTCCTCTCAAACCATGGTAGGGGATTCGGTCACCACTCTCTCACATCACCATTTGGTATAATTATTGGTGCATGTCAAGGTAAAGCCTAGCCCAATGCAAGTCATCTACTCAATCATATCGACTCAGATCCAGATACGTCCATTCCTCGCCCCAGGCGATCCTTTACGGTATCCTTCACACTAGAGTCAGCGTAATCCCGGATTATGGACTCATCAACCCTATTGGTCATCCACAAATAGTAAATGGGAAGCTCTCACGTCCTCTCACGGGTTGGCTACCGTTCTTGAGCGCCCGTGAGCCCAAGTATAGCCATTTGCAACCCTACCAATAAATGGCCCCTTTCAGGTATCTGCAATGCGATTTATGTCCTCTCACGGGATGGTTACCGGTCTTGAGCGCCCACAAATCCACACTACTACCACTGGTCGTTTGGTCTCAATGCCCTTCCGATTCGAGTCTGATACGACAGGGACATCCTAGCCATACATCTAGACAAGTCCTATGTATGTCATCCAATAATTCAGAAAAGTGTCGATGGGCACCTTCAGAGAATATCCCATACTATTCCCTCCGATGTCCAAGGACAGAAATGTCATTATGACATTCCCCAATCCCAAATCATACCTATTCAATCACATTCTCAATTCCATCATATCATACATAAATGACATTTCATCATATAGAAAGATACATACCATAACATGATCAATTACATATGAATTTATTAAGAATACATAATCATGATAACAAAAGAATATGTAAACATGGCACTACTATACTTGAAGTACTTATAACAGTCATATACTATAGGAAATACGATAAAGAAGGTAAATCTACTAAGTCTCTAACATAGAAGCAAGAATCACATAATCTATGTAGTTATGGTAACAACTGTCCTTACCTTATGTTGAGTTGATGATGAATCAAGAATTACCAAGGAATGATCCAAAAGTAGTGTTAAGACCCTAAACAAACATAAATAAGAGGTTAGAGAAGAAATCGGGAAGATCGGATGTCGAACGGGTCAAAATGGGGCAAGGTTGCTGTCAGTAGCATGTTTGGTCGATGGCATCGACCAAGGAGGATCGACCAAAATTGTCTTTGGGGCTGCATAATGGGTTTTGGGGATTTTGGTCCGAAATTGGTCTTCCAGGGCTCGGATCGATCCGAAACTTGGAGGGATGATTAATAACAATGTAAGAACACTACCTAGCAAGTATTATCACAATCCAATGGTCCAAATGAAAACCCCCAAATTGAGGTCTTATGTTCTAAAGACAAGAATCCTAATATTCATGAGAAATCGATGGAATTGAAAGGGAAGCTAGAGAATAAGTTGGGGAATGGGTTAGGAACAAGATTACAATCAATTGCAAGCCAGAAGTTAGGCTAATCATACTCCACATTTCAGTCTAGTATAAGAAATCAAGTTTTTAAGCAAAGAATCATAGTAATGCATATGCAAGGATCAAGATGCAAGTGAGGCATAACCAAAATGAAGGAAAAGCAAGTATAAATGGGAAGAGACATTCATGGCAAGGTGTTTGCAAGGTTGCAGCACCTTGGCCATGGTCTCATCAGTAAAAAGAAGAAGAGAAGTGGGTAGGATAGAGAGCAAGAGAGAGAATCATACCTTAGAAGATGATAGTTGGAGAAGAGAGACAATGATTCTTGTAGAAGATCATCACCCAAGCCAAGGAGGAGCCTAAGAGGAGTCTTCTCACGTTCTCAGGTGTTGAAATGAGTAAAATATGGTTCTAGGTTCGAGGTTTCACTTAAATAGAGGAAGGAATATCCAAAAAACATCTTTTTCTCGAATCTGGGCTTGTTTGGTCGATGCCTTTGGTTGATGGCATCGACCAAAACAGGTTTCAGCAAAAAATCCAGAAATAGTTCAGCAACTTCAAACAGGGATTCATAGGGCTATAAAGGGTCAAATTGTGTGAGGTTTTCTTATACAAGTCAATAAAGAAGTCTAGTTTCCAGAAATACCTTCGGATCAAGCATGGGAGTTCATTAGGTCCACCAACTAAGCTCACCTTCTTTGATGCGCAAGCAGGATTTGCCAGACATAGTTCAGCAACTTCGGATAGGGATTTGGAGGGCTATATGGTGTCAAATTGAGTGAGATTTTCTCCTAAAAATCCATCAAGAAGTCTAGTTTCGGGAAATACCTTTGGATTGAGTACAGGTGTTCATTAGATATTTCAACTAATTCACCCCTCTTTGGTGCGCAGATTCAAAACTAACACTGACAATGCTCTCAAGTGAGGGGCATCATCGTCAATGTCCATGGGCTTGGGCTCCGACACCAAATCATCAACCAAAAAGGTCCACAAGTCTCTTTTCCCCCCACTTTGGGTCTTCGGACCTACAAACATAACAGATTCTGGGCCGGGTCAAGGTTAGGATAAGGCCGGACATTACAGATCTACCCTAAGGGAAAGGTCTGGCATGAGTTCCTAAGGCTTTCAAAGATAATAACACTGAAATCAAGGTCCAACTTTAAGGTCTAACATCAAACGAGTATTTCTTCACCCAAAACAAATAGGGTGTCCTGGCTAGGTTTGGGCCGGATTTTACATTCTCCCCCCCTTAAAATAATTTCATCATCGAAATTGAAAGCACACTTGGGCTTTCAAAAAGATGAGGAAACTTCTTCAGGGGTGATTCTTCCACCGAATCAATACCAGGGGATAGAAGGTACAATGAAAAATAGATTTAATGGGTAAGGAACACTGGACTCTTGGCTGACTTCTTAAATAGCTGATTGGAACTCAAAACAAATGCTGACGTTAAGAATGCAAGAGATGCATAGGTGACAAATCGAGCGAAGATAGGAACAAAGGCTACGAATAACGAACTTGAAGAAAAGTTTTCTAGGCTTCTCGAAAGGTTCAAGGGTTTCAAAGGTCTTCCATAAACATCACAGTTCCAACAAGTCAACCACTTAAATCAGCTGCACAGGTCATTAAAATCCAAACAATGCATCAAAATCAAATTTCACAAAACTGCTGAAAACAACAAAAATCTGCCTTGCCTGAAAAACAGCCTAAAAGGGACCACTTCCTCCATTTCAATCCCACTTCAAACACTTCTAACTTTGAGTTTGGCTCTGGGTAAAAGGTTCTCTAGGGTTCCTAAGGTTCCAAGACTTTCAAGAGGCTTCAACAACATCACACCAACTATTCAGGTCAACAACACAAGGTACTCTTCATTCTTATCTCTCTTTCTTTTCAATTTCATTACCAATAACATGATTTTCTTCAAAACTGAGAATTGCTTGCTGATATTGGTTAGAAACATGCTCCAACCAATTTCCACACAATTCCCAACTTCAACCAAAAGATTTCCCACACTTTGTACCAATTTCACTATTCACTTTACCAAAATCCCAACTTCACAATCACCTTGTCTCATTTTCAAACAAAAAGGAATTTTGACACCAAACCAATTCCTACATGACTGTTTCAACATGAGGAAGGTGCTCACACACTTTGTTTGGCCAAAATCCAACTTTCCAAAAATCACAAAACCTTGCCTAAAAGAGGATTCCTTCTTCTAAAGTTGCTGAATTTCACATCCACACCGCAAAATTGATAGATTTTCTTCAAAAAAACCATCCTAGCATGTTTATCCAAGTCTTATGTACATGCTAGCATGTTCAAACCGCAATTTCGACAAAATCGACATTTTTAAAAAAATTACGAAAATGCCACTCTTCCTTTCAAACAAGCACAAGAACTAATCCAAATGCAAACTTCTCTTGACTCAATAGGTTCACTATGCCTAGAGGAGGTAGGAGGGCTGATAGAGGTCGGGGACACATTCTACGACTAGTAGTTCTACAAGAGGGATCTTCCACAACTTTCATCCTTGCTAAAATTTTCCAAAATCCAAGGGTTTCGATGGATCTTCTCCAAATGACCTTCTTAGCATGTTAAACCAACTCTTGTACACATGCTAACAAGTCCAAATCGCAGCTTCCATTGAAAACAAAAAAAAATTCCAAAAATTTACCAAAATACCCTTCTTCGCCAACTATTGCATTACTTAACATCCTTTACTCATGAAATGCAAATTTCAACTTGTCTCTTCAGATTCCCATCAAACCACCACGAAGAAACACTTAAGGGTTAGGGAAGGTAGGGATGAGGATCAGAGTACTATTCCTACGCCACAAGCAGAGGTAATACAAGGATAAGGGGCAACAATCCAAATTCTGGATGAGCTTTAAAATCAGGATGAAGATGATGATGAGGACGAGGATAATGAGGATGAGACTCAAGATTAAGAGGATCAGTCAGGTGAGGAGGAAACTACTCCAGCTCGATAGTTTTGAAGATGGAGATACACAATTACACTATAGAAGATCGATTGACACGATCAGAAGAGTAGTCTCGGGCTATGAGAGATTAGCTCGATTCTCAGGAACAATTTCCTAAACAGATAGCACTAGAATTGTCATCAAGTCTATGGTTGGAGGCAGAGCGATTAGCTTCACTACCAGGGTACTACCTCACATTCTGGATGTTTTGTACGTACGGGATTTCAGCTGGTGGATTTTGGCTGGCACAGACATCATAGGGGCTTCGCGATGCAAGCTAGGTTATAGGATGAGGGTGATATTGCAAAGGCTGATGGCACAAGGGATGATGGTGATTAGTAGGATGAGGATGATAATGGTGATGCTGTTGGTGATGAGCACAAAGATGGTGATGATGATAATCATGAGGGGGTTCCAGTTTAGGATGAGGATGTTATTGATAATCAGGGAGATGAGGATCACAGAGATGAGGATTGAGGTCAGGATGAGATTCCGAGACATGAGGAGATTCCTACACCATGCTTCCGCTGCGATTGAGGGTCCATCACATACGACTTTTGAGGCTCCAGGTGTGGTTTCTCATCAGTCATCGATTTCTTCCACACTTAAGAGGATAAAAGCTCGACAAGAGAGGATACAACACTATATGTATACCTTGGGAGAGAGATTTGCACGACTGAAGAAGGAGTTTAGATTTAGGAGGGACCAGACAGATCACCGGATTCGATCACCTAAATAGATAGTGCTAGGATTTTCCTTTTATGCTTTCAATGATGTATTTCCTTTCAGACTTGTAAAAATCTCCTATGTGATTAATGAAATTCAGTTTGTTTCACTTATGTTATTGTACATTATGCATTTCTTTTATTGTATTAGAAATTGTTAATGTTTAGTTATGACTTATAACTCATGACGACCACTCACAGCCATTACTCCCAATGACGACTCCCGACTCAGACTCATACGACAACACAACCCATATAAAACCCAGCCCTAACCTTGACCCGGAAACCTTGTTATTTGTAGGTCCAGTGACCCGAAGTAAAGTAAGAAGTCAGCTTTGGGCCATCCCAATGAAGGACTTGGTGTCTGGCTTTGAATCCATGAGAGTTGATGATGAAGTTCTATTTATGGAAACTGAATCTTGATGAAGATCGGATTAGTTTATGGACTTGGAGTGCTCTCTATCTTGGTTTGAAGGCATTTCTACCTATTAGGTTAAGTCACTTGATATGTGTGCAAAACCCCTTTAGGATTGGATTTGATCTGGGCCTTCAATTCCCTGTTTTGGAATTGCTGTCTGCATTGGTAGACTGATTGGTCGACTGGACCAGTCGACCAATCCACTCGACCAATGGGTGCTGTCTTTGGCAATTAGGTCTTGCTTGCTCTATTTAAGTCCAATCTCGAGTCTACTTTGTATTTGCTGCCTCCAAACTCTTTGGAACGAACCAAAGACCTCTGCAAGTCATCTCCCTTGCATCCTTGGTGATTTTCTTGATGGATCTTCGTCAAAACTCTTCCTTTTGCATCAAAGGTATGTCTACACTCTCTTCTTCTCCTCCATCTCTGTTTTTCTTTCCTTTTTGAGTTGAGACAGTAGAGGAGATGCTGCATTCTCTGTTGCAAACGTCTCTGGACTTGTCTCTCATGATCATCCTAAGGATTAATGGCTAAAACAATGATCTTAACCATGATCATTGCAAGCTTTTGAAGGAATCATGATCAAACCATGATCTAGTCTTTGTTTAACTTCTGATTTGAATTCTGATCTCCTTGGATCTTCTATATTGATCATGTTAGTAGTCAATTGTTGTGTTTTCTTTTCATGATCCATCATGATCTATCAATCTCTAGTTGTTTCTCTTCTACCATACCATGTTTTCTTCATGAATCATGATAGTTACATATATGGTAGGTTTTGTTTCCTTATTTAGATTTATGCTTTTAAGCCTATTTCCTTGAAGATCTAAGTATGCTTTTCATGATACCTTTACCTGAAGCAATGATCCATTCTCCTATTGTTCTTGTCTTTGATTTCTATCTTGAATTCTTCAAGATCCATGGTTGATCTAATTATGGTAACTTTTTGTTTCCTAATTTGGATCTTGATGGCTTGATTCGATTAGTGTTTTGAGGTCCCCTATATGTTAGGATACTACTGATGTAGTTTACCCCTTGATTAGTACCCTTTTGAACCACCAAATTCGGATTTTATATCTTAAAACTCTGTTTTTTTTAGGCTACTTTCTGCATTGGTCGATCGATTGGTCGATGGACCAATCGACCAATCCACTCGACCAATGAGTACAGCAACTCCAAAATTGGTCTGTGTTGGATGTTTTGGTATCTTTTCTGTTAGGGATCTTTCCTAGTATGTTGTATACACTTGTTTAGGACCTTCTTCTCAAGTTTGCCAAGATCTTACTTGATTTCTTAGGATTCCTTTGCGAGTTATAAAAGGTAAGGATGGTTACTTCTTTAACAACATAGATTGCATATCTTAGTTTCTATATTTGAATCTTGTTAATTTATTTCTTTAATTAGATTCTTATAATGTTATACTACTGTGGTACTAACTTTGATATCAGTGGCATTACTTATTCATATTGAATTGATTCATGTATGATTTACTTACCAATTATATACAAAGTGATTGTAATTATTGATTTCTTTCCATATATGAAGTTACCATATATGTGATGATATGAATTGATGCATGTGTATGCTTAAGTATGGTTTGGAAAGGAGAGGTGTCCTTTTGACACTTCTGTCCTTGGACTACTACGGGAATATTATGGGATGTTTCCGGAGATGCCCTCTGGACACCTTCCTAAACTGTTGGATGACATATCTAGGATTGTCTAGTAGTGTTTGGCTAGGATGTCCTGTTATGTCAGACCCTAATCGGAGGGGTATTGAGACCGAACGACCCGTGGTAGAAATGGGGATTCATGGGCGCTCAAGACCGGTAACCAACCCGTGAGAGGATAGGAATCACATTGTGGGGGCCATTTATTGGTAGGGTTGCATATGGTTAGACTTGGGCTCACGGGCGCTCAAGACCGGTAACCAACCCGTGAGAGGACGTGAGAGCTTCCCATTTACCATATGTGGAGATCAATAGGGTTGATGAGTCCGTAGTCGGGGACTATGAGGACTCTAGTGTGAAGGATACCGGAAAGGATCGTCAGGGACGAGGAATGGACGTATCTGGATCTGACTTGATGTAACTAAGTAGAAGACTTGCATTTGGCTAGGCTTTACCCTGACATGCGCCGGTACTTAGACCAATGGTGATGTGAGAGAGTGGTGACCTATACCCCCAGCCATGGAATGTCCCGAGGGATGCCGGACCCATTACCAACTGATGATGAGTGATTGAGACCTTCCTAAAAAAGTACAGTGCTATGACTTAAAGCATGTCTGCCAATAGAGACCAGCATATATAGAGTTAGATTCATCCATTCATTGCTTGTCTCATACCATATTGCATTTATGTTTGTTTTGAAATCCTGCCATTTATGTTATTATGGATTTAACTGCCTTATTGAGTTTCTTTGAAACTCATTCCTTTATTGTACAATGTTTGTTAGACTATTCTGCAGGTACTGAATATTATGACGGCCCTATGAAGAAGCGCAAGGAGAAGAGGCATATCTCCAGGAAGGTGATCGCGGTTACAACAATTACACTGAAGATCCCGCGAGTGGTTATGCTCCGTACGATGCTTAGTCCGACCATTGAGTGGAAGCGCCCTTGTGCTGTTTTTGAGATTTATACTTATAGGGATGTTGTTTATAAAGTGGAGAACAATTTAGTTACCCATTGTACTTGCTACTGGGATTAGATTTTGTCTTGCTTATTCTCTTTTAGAACTACTTTTCCGCTGGTTGTAGAGTGGGATTTTGACTCACTTTACTTATCTGTTTTAAACACTCTGATTATATCTAGTACTCTGATTTATATATGATTCATTCTTTCCTTATTTGGATCTATGGTTTATCTTCCGCACTTTTATTATTATTGTTCATGATTATGTTATTGTTTATGTGGGAGGTTGATTACTCGATACCTGATCTTCGGGCTGTGGATCACACTCTCGGGTATACCAGATAGGGTACCGGTTGGGAGGATGTGACAACCCAGACTCATGACAACATACGACTCACAACAAAGACTCACTGACAAGGACGACTCACGATGACAACTTTCAACTTAAGACCCAACTCACGACTCACAACACAAACACAATACTTAAAAATGACAACTTAACTCTAACCATGACTACAACCCAAGTACAAGTCATAATACTTTTAATTATTGTGTATTATTCAACCAAGACGTATTATGCTTCATTTATTTGAGTTTCTAATCCAAGTTCTCTATTCTTCACTTCTAGGAAAATTTGAGTCACTTCTGGGTCTATGACTTTAGGGTGCTTCATTACTATGTTCTGTGGTTATGATTGTCCAAAAACTTGGGCTCTAATACCATCAGTCACATCCCGCCCTAAATAGTGGATGATGCTTCATCTGAAGGCAAGGGTAAAGTAGAGAAGAGAGTTGATAAAGTCAAGATTGTCTACGACTTTGTTGATGTCTTCCCTGATGATCTATCGGGAGTGCCTCCAGATAGGGATGTTGAGTTTTCTATTGATCTCATCCCTGGTGCCGCTCCGGTATCTAAAGCTCCATATAGAATGGCTCCTACCGAACTGAAGGAACTACAAAACCAGTTGAATGAGCTCATAGATAGAGGTTTTATACAGCCTAGTGTATCACCTTGGGGAGCTCCAGTTTTGTTTGTTAAGAAGAAGGATGGTAGTATGCGTCTATGCATTGATTACCGTGAGTTGAACAAGCTGACCATCAAGAATAGATATCCGTTGCCCAGGATTTAGATATCCGTTGACCATCAAGAATAGATATCCGTTGCCCAGGATTGATGATCTCTTTAATCATTTGAAAGGTGCAGCTGTGTTCTCGAAAATTGACTTGAGATCTGGATATCACCAGTTGAAAGTGAAGTCAAGTGATATCTTCAAGATAGCTTTCAGAACAAGGTATGGACATTATGTGTCACATCCCGCCCTAAATCCACCAAGGGGGTACCCTATCTGGATTACCCAGGGAGTGAATTACGGTCCCGCCGATCAAGTTTAGGAACGATCATAGTCACTTAGCACAATAATATAATCAAAAGCTAGAACAATTCTTTTAATTCAAATAATTTAATAATAAAAGTCAAGAAAGGATCTCAGAAGGATCACAAAGGACATCAGAGTGCGGAAATGATACCAATAAAATAAATGATCAACATGCGGAAATGAGGTGGAAATTCCCTCTACAACATTAGCGGAAGGTAGATCATATAAAATTAAGGGTTTACAACCGGTTCCCAAAGTGACAAGGGAACAAACTAAACTACGGTCTCAACGAATAAAAACAAAAGGCTAAAAAGGTAATGAGACGATATCCCATCCCTAACACATAAGTGCAAAACTGAACTGCTCCAGATAAGTTCCAATCTCGGACTACTAGTCTTTATCAACTTGTACACCGTGACCAGTGGGGTACGGGTCATCAACTTGGTCTTCAGAGTGTTGATTGTCAAAGTCGACAGTAGTAGTACCTGCAATAGAGTCTAACAAAGATATTGCAAAAAGGAGTGAGTTCAAAAGAACTTAGCAAGGTAGGTTATTCCACAATAACATAGATACATGATACAAAGCATAGCATGATGCAATATGATATGAAACACATGATGCAATTATGATTCTAACTCTATGTATGCTAGTCTCTATGGTAGACATGCTTTAAGTCATAGAACCATACTTCTTTGGGTCGTCAGTCACTCCCCCTCAATCCATTCCGTATCTTGGGACTGCCATGGTAGTTGGGTAAAGTCCTCTCAAACCATGGTAGGGGATTCGGTCACCACTCTCTCACATCACCATTTGGTATAAGTATTGGTGCATGTCAAGGTAAAGCCTAGCCCAATGCAAGTCATCTACTCAATCATATCAACTCAGATCCAGATATGTGCATTGGTCGCCCCGGGCGATCCTTTCCGATATCCTTCACACTAGAGTTAGCGTAATCCCAGATTACGGACTCATCAACCCTATTGGTCATCCAAAAATAGTAAACGGGAAGCTCTCACGTCTTGTCACAGGTTGGCTACCGGTGTTGAGCGCCCGTGAGCCCAAGTCTAGCCATTTGCAACCCTACCAATAAATGGCCCCTTTCGGGTATCCGCAATGCGATTTATGTCCTCTCACGAGATGCCCTGCATGCTCTTCTTCATTCTTCGAAGTTGGAAGATATCTCTATGGACTTCGTGACTAGCTTGCCTCGGACAAGTAAAGGCAATGACACTATATGGGTGATTGTTGATAGGTTGACCAAATCAGCCCATTTCATTCCTATGGAGATCACTCATACTTTGGATAAGCTATCTAGGCTTTATGTGGACAATGTAGTTCATCTGCAAGGAGTTCCAGTGAGTATTGTTTCTAATCGTGATCCTAGGTTCACCTCAAGGTTTTGGAACAGTTTGCAAAAAGCCTTGGGAAAGCAATTGAATTTGAGTACGGCTCATCACCCACAGTCGGATGGACAATCTGAGCGAACAATTCAGATCTTGGAAGACATGCTCAAATCCTGTGTTGTGGATATGGGTGGTAATTGGGATGAACACTTAGCTTTGGTAGAGTTTGCCTATAACAACAGTTATCAATCAACAATAGGCATGACTCCATTCAAGGCTTTGTATGAAAATACTTGCAGGACACCTTTGTATTGAACTGAAACTGGTGAAAGAAAAGTCTTAGGTCCTAAAATGATTGAAGCTACGAGCGCAATAGTTGATATGATCAGAGAAAGGATTAAGTTTGCCCAGTCAAGACAGTCAAGACAGAAATCTTATGCTGACAAGAGAAGGACTTATTTGGAATTTCAAGTTGGGGAGAAAGTCTTCTTGAAGGTTTCACCAATGAAGGGTGTGATGAGATTCAATGTTAAGGGTAAGCTTAGCCCTCGTTTCATTGGACCTTTCGAGATTCTGGAGAAGGTTGGACCTGTTGCATATCGATTGGCCCTCCGCCTCTTGCTGGAGTTCATAATGTGTTTCATGTTTCGATGTTGCGGAAGTACATAAAGAACCCATAACACATTTTACAGCAAGCACTCGAAGGACTTAGTGCTGATCTTACCTATGATGAAGAGCCAGCTGAAATCCTAGATAGGAAGGACAAGCAACTATGGAATTGCACCATTCCCTTGGTGAAGATTTGGTGGAAGAACCATACCCCTTGAAGAAGCTTCTTGGGAGAGGGAAGAAGATATGAAAGAGAAGTTTCCTCACCTCTTTGGAAGTTCAGGTATGCTTTCAATTTCGAGGACGAAATTTCTTTTAAGGGGAGGAGAATGTGAAATCCAACCCTAACCTTGACCCGGAAACCCTGTTGTTTGTAGGTCCGACAACCCGAAGTAAAGCAAGAAGGCAACTATGGGCCATCTCAGTGGAAGACTTGGTGTTTGGCTTAGAATCCATGGAAGTTGATGACAGTGTTCCATTTATGGAAACTTGTTCAGGATTGAAAAGGAAACTGCACCCTGATAAAGATGGGATTAGTTGATGGACTTGGAGTACTTTCTGACTTGGTTCAAAGGCATTTATACATACTAGGTAAGCCACTTGGTGTGTGTGCAAAACCCCTTCAAGTTTGGATTTGATCTGAGCCTTCAATTCCCTATTTTGGACTTGCTGTCCTGATTGGTCGACTGCTTGGTCGACTGGGCCAGTCGACCAATCAATCGACCAATGAGATCTGTTTTGTTGAATTAGGTCTTGGTTTTCTCTATTTAAACCCAACTTCGAGTCTAATTCATCTTTTGTGCCTCCAAACTTTATGTAACGAACCAGAGCTCTCCTCAAGTCATCTCCTTTGCATCCTTGGTGGTTTTCTTGTCTGATCTTCGTTAAATCTCTTGCATTTGGATCACAAGGTATGTGATCATCCTCCTCTCTTCTCCATCTTTAGTTTTCTGGAGTTTTTGTGAAATCCAGCCCAAAACCTAAATTAGACACCCTATTTGTTTTGGATGAAGAAGAACTTGTTTGATGTTTGACCTTGAAGTTGGACCTTGAGTATGGTGTTGATATGTTTAGAAGGTCCTAGGAAGTCAAGTCTGACCTCTCCCTTTGTGTATATCTAAAGGCCCAAAGAGAAGTGAAAGTAAACTATGGGCCATAGCAATAGAAGACATGGTGTTCGACTCCGAACCCATGGAGTTAGACAATGATGCCCCATACTTGAAGACCTTGGTTGATTTAGAAAAGAGACTACGCCTTGATGAAGAGAAGATTGGTTGATGACCTTAGAGCTTGGTTAGAAGCCATTTTTCTATGCTAGGTAAGTTGTAGTTTATGTGTTTAAAGTTTCATTTGATTCCGAGTAGTGGAAGGCCCTCAAATCCCTGTTTCAAACTAAGTTGACAGTCTGGGACTACCTGGGTCGATTGGGCCAGTCTACCCAGCCAATCAACCCAAGGATGCTGAACTTGAGCAGAATCTTCTAAATAGGGTTATATTGCTATATATACCATAGGACTTCGTGTTTTTAGTATCCCTAGCCTCCAAAACACCTAGAGAACGAAGGGAACTCATCTCCAAGCCTCCATTGGTGTGGAAGAAGATCTACACTCAACTATCAAGCTTTCTCTCTTTGTTCTTCAATCAAAGGTTAGTAATCTTACTTCTATGTTATTGATTTATTCTTTCCATGATCTTTCTCTTCTCTAATCTGAGATTATGAAGAAGTGTTGCATCTCTGCAATTGTATCTTCTACAATCTCCATTCATTCTCATATTATGATCATCATAATCAATTCTTACCATGATTCTTATGTTTTCTACATGCATCTATGATCATATTCTTATTTCGATTTCTTCTAGCATTATAGATGTATTCTTATGATTATTCATACCTCTGATTTACTGTATTCATGTACTAGAATGAAATCTCATCATCTCTAGTTCATCTCTTTCATTCATAGCATGTTTTCAATGAAAACTATGATTTTTACCAAATTAGAAAGTATGATTCTAAATTAGTTAAGTATTGATTTTGATCATTGTTTGATGTCTAAACTATGCTTTTTAGTCTTAGATTACTGTTTTAGAGATTCCCTCCAAGTTTTGTAGCATTCCGGATTGTGTAGGATAGGTTTCAGATAAAAAAAATCTAATTTTTGACCCGTACTGTTCATTGGGTCAACTGGGTCAATCAACCCAGCCAATCAACCCACAGTGACAACTCTGTTTTTGATCCATTTTGACTCCAGTCTTTTGGAATCGTTTCTTATGATCTATACATGTTTTGTCAAGCTTGTTTAGGTGATTTTGGATCTATTCTCTGATCTCTTATTTGAAGACTATAAGTTCGGATTTCGAGGTGAGTATTCCAACTCACAATATGCCTATTTACATGTCTTTATGTATTATGAAATAAATGCATGATTTAACTACTGTTGTTTGATTTTCTTTACATCATGATACTTCTGCAATTACAGTAGCTTATCCACATTGTTAATTTTGTATTAGAATTGATTATTGATGTTTAGAATGTGATATGGACTATGATGTGGATATGAGTGTGATTATGGTATGTTTGGAATCATGATGTGATGTGGATGCTTAGGTTGTAGTTGTGGAATGGGAAATGCCCTATTGGAGTTTCTGTCTTTGGACATCAGTGGAAGTGGTATGGGACGCTTTCCTATGGTGCCCCTTGACTCTTTCCCTAACTACTGGTTGACATACCTAGGATTGGTATAGCAGTGTTTGGCTAGGAATACCCCTATTATATCAGACCCGATTCGGAAGGGTATTGAGACCGAACGACCCGTGGCAGCAATGGGGATTCATGGGCGCTCAAGATCGGTAACCAACTAGTGAGGGGACATGAATCACATTGTGGGGGCCATTTATGGGTAGGGTTGCATATGGATAGACTTGGGCTCATGGGCGCTCAAGACCGGTACCCAACCCGTGAGAGGACATGAGAGCTTCCGGTTTACTATATGTGGATGACCTATAGGGTTGATGAGTCCGTATTTGAGAGAGTCGGATACGCTGACTCTAGTGTGAAGGATACCGGAAAGGATCCCGAGAGGGGAGGAATGGACGTATTTGGATCTGAGTTGATATAACTAAGTAGATGACTTGCATTGGGCTAGGCTTAACCCTGACATGTGCCAGTACTTAGACCAATGGTGATGTGAGAGAGCGGTGACTTAACCCCTAGCCATGGATTGTCCAAGATGGATGAAGGACCCTTTACCAACCGAGGACGAGTGAATTGAAACCTTCCCAAAGAAGTATGGTGCTATGACTTAAAGCATGTCTGCCAATAGAGACCAGCATACATACATAGAGTTAGATGCATATTGCATTTATTGTTTCATATCATTGCATATATGTTTGTTTGTGAATGCATGTGAAGATGCTTATTGTGTTTGGATTACTTGCTAAGTTCTTTTAAGCTTACCCTTCGGGAGACTTGTTTTAGATGACATTGCAGGACTGAAAGAGAACTTGTGCACCAGCACGGAGGACCTTTCCGTACATGGTACAGCTTCGGATGTCCTTGGACAAGGTAATGAATAGCGAGGCAGCCAGTACACAGATTTGGACTGCATTAACGGCTCCTATTGATGGCAGCCGACATCGTCTTATTCTTCGATGGGATCATGCGCTAGATGCTGATCTGAAGCTTCAAGAGCATGACCCTAAAGTGAAGAAGATGAAGACTGAAGAAGAAGAAGAAGAGCCGACTGAAGATGTGGATTAGATTCTCTTGTTTCTTCTAGACTTTTATTTTACTTGTATTAGCTTATAGCTTACTTTAGACTTCGATCTACCTTCCACATATGTTGTGGGGTATATTTCCGCTATACTCTATAGTTGTCTTTTGATTTAGTGTCTTGTTATTCCACACTCTGATATTCTTTAGTGATCCTTCTGAGATCCTTTCTTGACTTTTATTATTAAAATACTTGAATACAATGATTTGTTCTTGCTTTTGATTATGTTATTATGCTAAATGGATATGATCGTTCCTAAACTTGATCTTTGGGGCTGTGGATCACTTCCCGGGTAATCCAGATAGAGTATAGGCTGGGTGGTTATCTGGCGGGATGTGACAGTTTTTCTTTCCTTTTCTGACTGAGAACAGTGGAGTTGATGGTGCATCTCTGTTGCAACCATCACTCTACTCATCTTCTCTCTTTTTCCTAAGGATTTAAGGCTTGATGGATGATCTTAATCAAGATCATCACTTGCTTTTGAAGGAACCTATGTCTTCATCTTCTTTCCCTTTTTGGATTCAAGGTTCTTCAATCTTAGATCTATTTTTCTAGAAGTTCTATACATGTTTTCCATGATTTCTTTATCAGATTTGTAGTCCATCATTCTTTAGTTTCTCTTCCATGAATTTGCCATGATTTCTCCAAGAACCTTGACTGACCTATTTATGGTAAGTTTTATTTCCTATTTTGTGATTTGAAGACTTGATGTTATTAGGGTTTTGAAGTCCTCTATAGACCAATACACTATCATTGTATATTCCCTCTTGTTTGGTGGCAATTCGAATCACAAAATTCGGATTTCGGATCAGAAATCTCTGATTTTGTCTGTCACTGACTCTGTTGGTCGAATGATTGGTCGGCTGAGTCTGTAGACCAATCAATCGACCAATGAAGACAGTAGCCTCTGCTTTGGTCTATTTTTGGTTGATTTGATTCCTATCTTTTGGAGATCTTTCCTAATAAGGTATGTACACTGTCTAGGATCCCCTTCCAAGTTTAGAAAAGATCTTCCTTGATTCTCGAGATTCTTTGCGAATTATTTAAGGTAAGGATAGTTATTTCTTTAATTACATAGATTGCATGATTTAGTTTCCATATTTGAATCTCTCTGATTTATTTCCATAAATAGATTCTTATATTGATGTACTACTGATGCAACTACTCTAATTATAGTAGCATTACTTGTTTACATTATTTAGTTTATGCGTAACTTTACTTGCCAATTATATATATGAGTTGGATCATGTTCTTGATTACTTTTCATATGGGGAGTTACTATATCTGTGATGTGATTGATTGATGATTGTAACTAATTAGGTATGGTTTGGAAAGGAGAGGTGTCCTTTTGACGCTTCTGTCCTTGGACATCAACGGGAATATTATGGGATGTTCCCGGAGATACCCTTTGATGCCTTCCTAAACTATTGGTTGTCATACCTAGGGCTGTCTAGTAGTGTTTGGCTAGGATGTCCCATTATATCAGACCCTAGTCGGAAGGGTATTTAGACAGAACGACCCATGGTAGCAATGGGGATTCACGGGCGCTCAAGACTAGTAACCAACCCGTGAGAGGACATGGATCACATTGTGGATACTCGAAAGAGGCCATTCATTGGTAGGGTTGCATATGGATAGACTTGGGTTCATGGGCGCTCAAGATCGGTAACCAACCCATGAGGGGGCATGAGAGCTTCTCATTTACTATATGTGGATGACCAATAGGGTTGATGAGTTCGTAGTCAGGGACTATGAGGACTCTAGTGTGAAGGATACCGGAAAGGATCGCCAGGGGCGAGGAATGGACGTATCTGGATCTGAGTTGATGTAACTAAGTAGAAGACTTGTATTTGGCTAGGCTTTACCTTGACATGCGCTAGTACTTAGACCAATGGTGATGTGAGAGAGCGGTGACCTATACCCTAGCCATGGAATGTCCCGAGGGATGCCGGACCCATTACCAAACGGTGTTGTGTGGTGAGACCTTCCTAAAGTACGGTGCTATGACTTAAAGCATGTCTGCCAATAGAGACCAGCATACCTAGAGTTAGAATCATAATGCATCATATGTTTCATATCACATTGCATCATACTTTGCTTTGAAATCCTGCCATTTATGTTGTTATGGATTAATTGCCTTACTGGGTTTCTTTTGAAACTCACTCCTTTTGTGCTATGTCTTGTTAGATTACTCTACAGGCTCAGAATATTATGACTGCTCGTATGAAGAAGCGTAGGGGGAGGAGGCATGTCTCCAAGAAGGTGATTGCGGTTACGACAATTACATTGAAGATTCCGCGGGTGGTCATGCTGCGTACAATGCTTAGTCCATCGATAGAATGGAAGCGCCCTTGTCCTATTTTTGAGATTTACACTTGTCACATCCACCTAGCCGGTATCCTATCTGGGCATACCCGGATGTGATCCACAGCCCGAAGATCAAGATCGAGCGGCCATGCCTCCCACATACATGATAACATAATCATGAACAATATAATCAATGTTTAAAGTAAGTACTAAATAGATCAAGTGAATAAGAAAAGATAATCAATTAGAGTGCGGAAATTATCAAGTATCAATTACACATAAAAGTAATCTCAAAAGAGAAAGAGTGATCAGGAGTCACTCCTTCAAATAATAGCGGAAAGTGGTTAATCAAACTTAGTTACAACCAGTATCAAGAAAAAATCCATATGAGTTAAAACAACATATCCAAGTGTTTAACAGTAATCCAGGGAAATGGGGCATTAAGCAAAGGTTTCTTCTATTTTTATGATTGTTTCTTCATAAGTGTGGACGAAGTGAACCCAGCACGGCCGCTCCCTCACCATGGTGGGGCTAACCCTAGTACGAATCATAATCCTCTTGACACAATAATCCTGACTCTCATCGTAGCCATCACCCGAAGGGTAGTATCCGGGATCATAGCTCCTCTCATAGAGTGCGCCATCCGAGTCTTCTACACCTGCAAGATAATCTAACAATTTGCACGAAAGGAATGAGTTCAAAAGAACTCAGCAAGGCAAGTCGTTTCATAATACACAATTCATACGATACAAGTCACGATATGATGCAAGATGGTATGAGACAATGATAATATATGATTCTAACTCTAAGTATGCTAGTCTCTAAGGTAGACATGCTTTAAGCCATGGCACCATATTCTTTAGGTCGTCTGTCACTCCCCCTCAATCATACATGATATCTTGGGTCTGCCGGGGTAATTGGGTAAAGTCCTCATCAAAACCATGGTTGGGGGTTAAGTCACCACTCTCTCACATCACCATTGGTATAAGTATTGGCGCATGCCACGGCAAAGCCTAGCCCAATGCAAGTCATCTACTTAGTCATATCATGTCAGATCCAGATACATCTATTCCTCACCTTGGGCGATCTTTTCCAGTATCCTTCAGACTAGAGTCAGCATAGTCCCAGACTACGGACTCACAAACCCTATTGGTCATCCACAAATAGTAGACGGGAAGCTCTCAAGTCCACTCACGGGTTGGTTACCGGTCTTGAGCGCCCGTGAACCCAAGTCTTGCTATTTGCAACCCTACCAATAAATGGCCCCTTTCGGGTATCCATAGTATGATTTATGTCCTCTCAAGGGGTGGTTACCGGTCTTGAGCGCCCATCAAACCATACTACTACCACGGGTCATTCGGTCTCAATGCCCTTCCAATTCGGGTCTGATACAACGGGGATGTCCTAGCCAACACATCTGGACAAGTCCTATGTATGTCATCCAATAATCCGGGAAAGCGTCGATGGGCATCTTCGAAGAACATCCCATACTATTCCCTCCGATGTCCAAGGACAAAAATGTCAAAAGGACATTCCCCAATCCCAAATCATACTTATCCAATCACATTCTCAGTTCATCATATCATACATACATGATACATCATCATAGTGAAAGATATGTCATAACATCACATGATCAAGTGTATAAGTAAATGACAAATGAATAGACATGATAAGCAAAGTAAATAAACATGGTGCTACTATTATAAGGTAACTACAATAGTCATATGATGTCTAAAAAAAACTAATAAGCTAAGCCTACTAAGTTGCGAACATCAGTGTAATAATCACATATTCTATGTCATATGGGTATAACCATCCTTACCTTAAGCCGCGATGATGATAATCCAAAGGCCACAAAAGAATTATCCAAATATGGTATTAAGACCCTAGACAAACATAAATGAAAGATTAGAAAAGAAATCGGGGAAATCGAAGGTCGAATGGATCAAATCAGCGAAGTACACAATTCAGTAGTCCATTGGTTGACTGATTGGTCAATTGACCCAGTCGACCAAGCAGTCGACCCAGTGAATAGTGCCCGAGGCCAAGTAGTGATTTTTGGCCGAAAATCGATCTTCCGGGGTTCGGATTGATCCGAAACTTGGAGGGATTCACTATAACAGTATAAGAAAACTACTAATCAAGTAATTAACACAATCTGAAGGTCTAATTAGAAACCCCCAAATTGAAACCGTATGTTCTAAGTGCAAGAATCATAGCATGGATTGAAATCAAATGAATTTGCATTGGAAATGAATGAATTAGCTCGAGGAACTAATAGGAATTGGATTAGAATCATATGCTAGCAATAAAAATATACATAGCACACTATATACCTCAGTTTAGGAGAAGAATGCATGAAGTTAAGAAGAGAATCAAAGGAATGCATATGCAAGGATTGAAATGAGAGCATAGCATCAATGGAAATGGAATAAGATCAATGATTAGCTAAGAGTGAACACTTGGAGTGATGGTTGCAAGGTTGCAGCATCAACTCTAAGGTTGCAACAGCAAGAAAAGAAAAGAAAAGAGTAGAATAGAGAGTGAGAGTGATGAATCATACCTTGAATGTGAAAATGGAGACAAGAGGCTATGATTGCAATGATTGGGGGCATGAATCCTTCACAAACACCAAGAGAGTGCCTTGGGAAGCTCCACTATCATTCTCAGTAGCCTAAATGAGTATAATAGGGTTCAAAACACAAGAAACACTTTAATAGAGAGAGGAATATTCAAAAAGAATATTTTTCTCGGATTTGTACAAGCATTGGTCGACTGGCTTTGGTCGACTGACTCAGCTGACCAAACATGTATAGAAAGCTTGAGTCAGGGATATGAAAGGCTATATGGGTCCGAATTGAGTTGGGTTTTCTACTATAGGTCAATAAACAAGTCTAGAGTAGAGAAATACCTTTGAAACAAGATCGGAAGTGCATCAAGCACTTCATCTATGCTTCCCCTCTTCTAGGTGCAGTTTCTCACCGAACACTGATAGTGTATCCAAGTAAGGGGCTTCACTGTCAATATCCATGGGCTCTGAATCATACACCAAGTCTTCAACTATGAGGGCCCACAAGTCTCTCCTTCCACCACTCTGGGTCTTTTGACCTACAAACATTAAGGATCCGGGTCAGGGTTAGGGTTAGGATAGGGCTGGATTTCACATTCTCCCCCCCTTAAAAGAAATTTTTGTCCTTGAAATTGAAAGCCTACATGTGCTTCCAAAAAGATGAGGAAACTTCTCCTTCATGTCTTTTTCTTTCTCCCACGAAGCTTCTTCAGGGGTATGGTTCTTCCACCGAATCTTCACCAAAGGGATAGTGTGATTCCGCAACTGTTTGTCCTTTTTGTCAAAGATCTTGGCTGGATCTTCATCGTATGAAAGGTCAGCACTTAGTCCTTTGGGTGCTTGCTGTAGTATGTGTTCCGGGTTCTCTATGTACTTCTGGAGCATAGAAACATGGAACACATTATGAACTCCAGCAAGAGATGGGGGCAAGGCCAAACAGTATGCAACAGGTCCAACCTTCTCCAAAATCTCGAAAGGTCCAATGAAACAAGGGCTAAGCTTTCCTTTCACATGGAATCTCATCACCCCCTTCATTGGTGATACTTTGAGGAAAACTTTCTCTCCAATCAGAAAATCTAAATCAGTTCTTCTCTTGTCGGCATAAGATTTCTATCTAGACTGGGCAGACTTGATCCTTTCTCTAATCATGTCAACCATCACACTTGTAGCTTCTATCATTTCTTGACCCAAAACTCTTCATTCACCGGTCTCGGTCCAATACAAAGGCGTCCTACAAGTGTTACCTTACAAAGCTGTAAATGGAGCCATGCCTATTGTTGGTTGATAACTATTGTTATAGGCAAACTCAACCAAAGCTAAGTGTTCATCCCCATTGCCACCCATATCCACCACACAAGATCTAAGCATATCTTCCAAGATTTGAATTGTCCGCTCAAATTGTCCATCAGACTGTGGATGATGATGAGCTATACTCAAATTCAATTGGGTTCCCAAGGCTTTTTGCAAACTATTCCAAAACCTTGAGGTTAACCTAGGATCACTATCAGAAACAATACTCACAGGCACTCCGTGCAGACGAACACATTGTCCACATAAAGCCTAGCTAGCTTGCCAAAGTATGCGTGATCTTCATAGGAATACAATGAGCTGATTCAGTCAACCTATCAACAATCACCCACACAATGTCATTTCCTTTACTTGTCCGAGGCAAGCTAGTCATGAAGTCCATGGAGATATCTTCCCACTTCCAACTAGGAATAGGAAGGAGCTGAAGCAATCCAGATGGAGGTTGACGAACGGCTTTCACACGTTGACAAGTCTCACACTTGGCAACAAAATCTTCAACATCAGCTTTCTAACCATTCCACCAAAAATGTTCCCTTAAGTCCTTGTACATCTTGGTACCTCTAGGGTGTACTGTAAAGATTGACTGGTGTGCTTCCTTCAATATTTCCTTCTTGATTTTTCAATAGCCGACACACAAAGTCTACCTCTAAACAACAAAGCACCATCCATAGACATACAAAAATCAGGGTCCGTTTCGGGATTCAAACCAAACTTCTCAATCTTCTCTTTCAACTCTTGGTCAGAACCTTGCAAAGCAACAATTCTTTCTCTAAGGGTGGATCTTGCTGTCATAGCAGAGAGAACAAAATTCAAATCTTCAGAAACAACTTCCAAACCAAACCCCGCAATCGAAGACAACAAAGGTTGACTCAAAGCATTCAAGTCCAACACCTTCTTCTGACTTTTCCTGCTAAGCGCATCAGCAACAACATTAGCCTTACCGGGGTGATACTGGATATCATAGTCATAATCAGAGACCAACTCTAACCATCTTCTTGTCTCATGTTCAATTCCTTCTGGGTAAAGAAGTACTTCAAACTCTTATGATCTGTGAAGATTGTGAAATCTAGCCCAAACCTAACGAGGACACCCTAATTGCTTTGAGATAAAGAAAGACTTGTTTGATGTTAGACCTTAATATTAGACCTTGATTTCAGTGTTTTTATCTTTGAAAGCCTTAGGAGGTTATGTCCGACCTTTTTCCTTAGAGTAGATCCAATGTCCCGAAGTGAAGGAAGAAGTCCTTGTGGGCCCTCTATGTGGAATACATGGTGTTTAACCTGAAACCCATGGACATTGACGATGATACCCCTTACATGGGTACATTGTCGGTGTTTAGTGAGAATCTGCGCACCGAATAGGGGTGAACTATTTGAAGTACCTAATGGACTCCGGTGCACAATCTGAAGATATTTCTCGAAACTAGACTTCTTGATGGACTTATAGGAGAAAACCCCACTCAATTTGACCCTGTATAACCCTCCGAATCCCTGTTTGAAGTTGCTGAACTATTTCTGGATTTTCTGCTGAAACCTGTTTTAGTCGATGCCATCAACCAAAGTGCATTGACCAAAGTTTCCCAGATTCGAGTAAAAGATGCTATTGAAATATTCTCTCATCTATATATGCTAACCTCGTTTTTTGAACCCTATTACACTCATTTAGACCACTAAGAACGAGAGTGGAGCTTCCCAAGGCACTCTCTTGGTATTTGTGAAGGATTCTTGGTCCCAATCATTGCAATCATTGTCTCTTGACTCCATTATCATCTTCTAAGGTATGATTCTCTCTCTTGCTCTCTATTCTACTCACTTCCCTTCTTCTCTTTTCTGATGAGACCATGGCCAAGGTACTGCAACCTTGCAAACACCTTGCCATGAATGTCTCTTCCCATTTATACTTGCTTTTCCTTCATTCTTGCTATGCCTCACTTGCATCGTGATCCTTACACATGCATTACCATGATTCCTTGCTTAGCAACTTGATTTCTTATACTAGACTGAAACGTGGAGTATGATTAGTCAAATCTCTAGCTTGCAAATGATTGTAATCTTGTTCCTAACCCATTCCCCAACTAATTCTTTAGCTTCCCTTTCAATTACATCGATTTCTCATGAATGCTAGGATTCTTGTCTTTAGAACATAGGACCTTAATTTGGGGGTTTTCATTTGGACCATTGGATTGTGATAATACTTTCTAGGTAGTGTTCTTACATTGTTATTAATCATCCCTCCAAGTTTCGGATCGATCCGAGCCCCGAAAGACTGATTTCGGACCAAATCACCAAAATCCAACTCGCTGTCTGAAACCACTTTTGGTCGATCCTCTTTGGTCGATGCCATCATCCAAAGAGCATCAACCAAACATGTTGCTGACAGCAACTTTGCGCTTGACCCGTTTGACCTCCGATTTTCCCAATTTCTTTTCTAATCTTTCATTTATGTTTGTCTAGGGTCTTTGTGAAACCCGACCCTAACCTTAACCCGGATACTCTTTGATTTTAGGTCCGAAGACCCGAAGTAGAAGTGAAAGACAACTATGGGCCATATTGGTAGATGATATAGTGTTCGACTCCGAACCTATGGAGATTGAAGATGATGCCCCATACTTGAAGTCAGTGTTGGATATAGAGAAGAGACTGCACCTTGATGAAGAGAATATTAGTTGATGACCTTAGAGCTTGGTGGGATATGATTTAAAGCCATTTTCCCATGCTAGGTATGTTATAGAATATGTGTTTAAAGTTTCGTTGGATTCCGAATAGTGGAAGACCCTCAAATCCCTATTTTTGGCTTTCTTGGTCAGCTGGGTCGAGTGCTTGGGTCGAGTGCTCAATGCTACCCAGCCAATCGACCCAGTGTTGCTGAACTCGAATAGAATCTTCTGTTTTGAGAATCTTGCTATATATACCCCATGACTTCGTGATTTTAGTATCCCTAGCCTCCATAACACCTAGAGAACGAAGGGAAACCATCTCCAAGCCTCCAAGAGTGAAGAAGAAGACCTAATCTTGCAATCTTGCAAACTCTCTCTCTTGTTCTTCAACTAAAGGTTAGTAATCTATCTTTTATGTTAATGATTTATTCTTTCTATGATCACTCTCATCTCTGAACTGAGATTATGATGAAGATGCTGCAACCTTGTAGTCATATCTTTACAATTTCTTTTCATTCTTTTGTACTATGATCATCTCATTCATTCTTAACATGATTCTTATGATTTCTTCTTAAACTATGATAATATTTCCTATTTTGATTCATTCTAGCATTAAAGATGCTTCTCCATGATTATTCATACCTCTGATCTACTGTGTTCTTGTACTAGAATGAGATCTAATCATCTCTAGTTCATCTCTTTCATTCATAGCATGTTTCCAATGAAAACTATGATTTTTACCAAAATAGAAACTATGGTTCTAAATTAGGAAGTAATGTTTTAATGGTGGTTTGATGTCTAAATTATGCTTTCTAGGCTTAGACTACTGTGTTAGACAATCCCTCCAAGTTTCATCGCATTCCGGTTTGTGCAGCATAGGTTTCGGACCAAGATTCCCTTTTTACTTTCGGATTTGCCCTTGGGCAGATTGCCTGGGTCGACTGGCCAATGCTACCCAGCCAATCAACCCGCAACAGCAGAATCTGTTTTCTTCGTCCGATTTGATTCGAATCATGCTTATTCTTTTAGGACTACTTCCTAATGATTGTGTGATGCTATTTTAGGGATTATTTGCTAACTTTGGATTCATCCTCTTGTTTGTCCGGAATATTCTCGGATCTATTTAAGGTAAGGAAGTTGTTACCATATTAACATAGAATTGCATAGATTTAGTTTCTAATTTGGGAACTACTTAGATTTGCTACTGTTATGTTAGTTTCCATTATGATATGAATGTTGCAAGTACATTAGGATCTTATTTCTTTATTTACTTTATGTACTTGATTATGTATGAATACTTACTCATGTATGATTCCTTATTTATTTAATCTTGTTTTATTATACTCTTTCATATGATGTGATATTTGTCATGGATGATATGACTGAATTATGATTGTGATGCTTAGGTATGATTGGGGAATGTCCTTTTGACATTTCTGTCCTTGGACCTCATTGGGAGTAGTATGGGATATTTCCAATGTTTCCCTTTGACGCTTTCCCGGATTATTGGTTTTCATACCTAGGACTTGTCTAGCAGTGTTTGGCTAGGTTATACCCCTGTTATATCAGACCCGAATCGGAAGGGTATTGAGACCGAACGACCCGTGGTAGCAATGGGGATTCATGGGTGCTCAAGACCGGTGATTTATATCCGTGAGGGGACATGAATCACATTGTGGGGACCATTTGTGGGTAGAGTTGCATATGGATAGACTTGGGCTCATGGGCGTTCAAGACCGGTAACCAACCCGTGAGAGGACATGAGAGCTTCCCGCTTACTATATGTGGATGACCTATAGGGTTGATGAGTCCGTATTTGAGAGAGTCGGATACGCTGACTCTAGTGTGAAGGATACCGGAAAGGATCCCGAGAGGGGAGGAATGGACGTATCTGGATCTGAGTTGATATGACTAAGTAGAAGACTTGCATTGGGCTAGGCTTTACCTTGACATGCGCCAATACTTAGACCAAACGGTGATGTGAGAGAGAGGTGACTTAACCCCTAACCATGGATTGTCCGAGATGGATGAAGGACCCACTACCAACCGGCGTTGTGTGATGAGACCTACCCAAAGAAGTATGGTGCTATGACTTAAAGCATGTCTGCCTATAGAGACCAGCATACATAGAGTTAGACTCATACATACATTGTTGCCTCATATCATATCATCTTATGCTTTGTTTGTGAATACTATGTTATTTATGCTATTATGGAATAACTTGCCTTCTGAGTTTCTTTGAAACTCATTCCTTTTTGTACAATATCTTTTGTTAGACTATTCTATAGGATTTGATGGCTATGAAGCGCAATATGAGGAAGCGCAAGATGAAGAAGCGTACCATACGCAAAGTGCTGGCGACTACGAAGATTACTGTGAGGATCCCTTGAGTGGTCTCTCTTGTTACCAGGATTAGCCCTACTGTGGAGTGGGAGCGTTTGAGCATCATCGATGAAGTCTATGTCTATGAGGACATCATTTATAAAGTAGAAAAGACTCTAGTTTAGATTATATCTTTCTTTCTTGTCTTTAGAATCGGTTGTAATCCCATTTGATTTTCGAACTACATTCCGCTGTACTCGTGGAGTGAGATTCTGCCTCACTCTACTTTTGATTTATATATCTATTGGTATTTTTCCGCACTCTAATGATTATATCTCGTTACTTTACCTTGATTCATTTGAATAATATTGTTAACATTGATTTAGTCTTGTTCTTGATTATATTGTTTTTGTGAATGTGGGAGGTTGATTTCTCTAACTACTGGATCTTGTGGACTGTGGATCACACACTCGGGTATGCCAGATAGGGTACCGGCTGGGTGGATGTGACAGAGTGGTATCAGAGCCCACAGTTCCAAGTGAAATCCTAACCACAGAAACAATGATAGAACATTCCTGAGTCATAAATCCAAAAGTGACTCAAGTATTCTTAGAAGTGAATAATAGAACACTTGAATTAGAAATTTAAAAGTGAAGAATAATATACTCTGAATAATACACAATAATTCTGATTTAAAAAACATCACTTAATACAACAAAGGAAATGCATAATGTACAATAAGATGGTGAAACAAAAGTGAACTGCATTAATTTTAGGAAAGTTCTACAACAAGTTACATTTGAGAAACATAAAAGGAAATCCTAGTACAATCTATCTAAGACTACTGTCTCTGCTCTCTCAGTGCTCTAACATCCTCTACAACCTGAGTCAACTGTGACTCCATCCTCTCCTGTCTCGCCTCTATCCTCCCTAACATGGAAGTCATAGAGCGCATCTGTGCACACAGCTCCGCAGTCTCTCGAACTGCTAGCGAAGGGCCTCCGGTCTCAAAGTGTGATGATGTGGGAATATTCTGATGACCCTGATTTGCCTCACACATCTCAATGTCATCTCCTGCCTGGTCATCTGTATCTGGACCTGCATCCTGATCACCATCATCTTACTCATCATCATCCTCATCAGTCTCAAGACCATCATCATCATCTGACCTCTTGGTCTGAGTAATCTACATCTGCCGAATAGTCTTGGTTCCGATGGCATAGCCAAGCAGTCGTCTCTACATCGGTGTATCCTCCAGCCTCACACCGAAATGTCGGAAGACAAGTGTGAGTAGACGACCGAAGCAAAGGTTCCTTACGCCCGGTGACGTCACGACCTCTAGCATGACGTTCTGGATGATGAAGGAAAGATCAATCTCGAAACCCTGATATATGCGGTAAATCAGTAGAGCTTCCATCACTGATACTCTCTCGTGATGCCCTGCCTTTGGGATGATGTTGCGGCCTACAATGCGACCGATGATTCTAGATGAATCAGTCATCTGTGCACTGGTCCGTGGCATATAGCATCTGTCATCTCTCCAGAGTGTGGTGCAAATCTCATGAACCTCATGTGGTAGTAAGAAAGCATCTATCTCTGCCCCTGCCGGTATCCATACACACTCATGAGGATAGTGTGGTACTCTAAAGATCTCGGCCAATGTGCTAGTAGAAAATCGAATCCGTGTCTCTCGAACTCGACTCTCTAAGATCAACTCGAATGGACCTCGTCTCCGACCCTCCTCGACTGATATAAGGTTGCTATAGAACAACTTCACTAAATCCGGATAAACTGGAAGATCCTCAGTAAAAAGATGTGTCCACTCCATCGTATCAAATCTCTGACGGATCCGAAATGTGGTAAGCTGTCGTAACCTGAGTAATCTTCCATACTCAATGCGGCACCGCTCAAAGAAGGCCTCGTATAAGTACTCCGCTCAGGGTGTACTGAATAGGTCTCTACGGTTAACTTCGTCTCTCGGCTCCAAAAGTGGAACCTGACCTCTAGCTCTGCCTCTCCTCCCACCCTGTCGTCCGTGAGGAGGCATGATGTCAATATAGCTGTAAAGAAGACAAGAAGAGAATTGACATTAGTAGAATTTCAAAATTTCAGCATGAAGGGTATTTTCGTAATTTTTTGGAAATTTTTGATTTTGGCAAAATTTCAGTTTGAGCATACTAGCATGTGCATGATACTTAGAATAGTAGGTTAGCATGTTTTATTGGAGAAAAACTTATCAATTTGATGATCTAAAGGACAAAATTCAGCAAGCATAGAAAAGGGGGAAAATTCTCAAATTAGGTCAAAATGCGATTTTTGAAGTTTTGAATTGGCTTAATCGATTTAGATACGCATGTTCTTCATATCATTGCAAGAATGTAGGAATTGATTTGAAGGCGAAACTCTTTGTGGTTTGAAAATGAAAGAAGATTTTCAAAAGAAGGTTTTCGGTTGAGAAATCGTTAGCAAGAAACCATGAGATCGATAGCAAGCGTTGTAAAGACATGGCATTGTATTAAGATCACCTAGAACACATTCCTATACATTCCTAGACATGTTTCCTAGCAATCCTAACAAGTAAACCATGATATTTGGAAGAATGCATCTCAGTTTAGAAGTTGTAAAGCAAGGAAATGAGAGATTTTACCTTAGATGGCGTTGTAAGAATGTTGAAGACTTGTTCTTGAAGTTAGATGGCCTAGAATGACTCTTGAAGACTTTAGAGAACCTTGCCCTAGAGCTCTCCCACGAAGCTTGGTGTTTTGATGTGAGAATGAAATGAAAAATGTGATTTTTAAGGTGTTTTTCGCTCACTGTTTGCGTGGGTCGACTGCTTGGGTCGGATTGAAGACTCGACCCAAGGTGAAAAATTTTGGAAATTTGGGATAATTTTGGGATTTTGATATATAATTCTTGGGTGACTATGTAATGATTTTTAGTCTTATTTGGATATGCTAAGACTAAGGTTAAGTGGTTATTGATGGTATATGGGAAATTTTCGATGTTTTTGACTTACTTTGATTTTGCAGAATGGTTGTACTAAGGAATCGCAATATTGGTTCTAATAGTACTGGAAATGAGGAAGAAGTACTTCTTGGAGATACTCCTAATGGTAGTACTGGTCAGCACACTAATGTGGATGGTGACAATACGACCGGTATACCTAATGCTCCTGAAGTGAACAGTTTTCGTGATATTGCCAACATCATGGGACACATCATGCAGCAGCAGTCGAATCAGTTCAACCAGATGATGACGGGTTTCATGACTCTTCATACTGAGACTCGTACTGGTGTAAATGGGACTCCTCATACCGCAGTTCCTAATGCGGAAAGGTTAGCTGGAACTCCTCATACTCGTCTGATGGAAAGTTTTCTGAAGATGCAAGTGCCTTCTTTCACTGGTGTTACTAAGGACACTTTGTTTCCTAACAAGTGGCTGAGGGAATTAGAGAAAGCATTCCGTCAGTTGCAGTGTTCTGAAGCTAGAGGACGAAGAGTTTTTGGGCCTTGAATTGAGAGAAGTCACTGGAGCTATGGTTGACTTGATTAGAGAAAGAATCAAGTGGAAGGTGAGGAATATACTTAACTTTATATTACATGTGTAATGATGTTAGTTACTTTTCATTATTGATATCTTGTATTGCTTTAGTATTATCTTGCGGTTATTTTATGTCTTTTGTTAAATATGAATTGCTATAATTTATGTTTATTATTACTTCTGATGTTGCTCCTTGCTTTGAAATCTATTATTGTTGTTATGAAATGGAATGTGATTGTATGAGAGGAGAAATATTATTATTTCTTCTACCTTGTATTTTCTACTAGGGTTGTGGGTTCACCCATTGCCCTAGTGACATTATATGATTGCTTATATTGTGGTTGGGAATGGGGAATGGGGAATGCCCTTTTGGCATTTCTGCCATAGGATACCAAAGGAGGCGGTATGGGACGCATTCCTATGGTGTCCTTGGCTCTTTCCCGATTACTGATTTACATATTTAGGGCATGTCTAGAAGTGTTTGGTTAGGTGACCTGTGACCTCATGAGTACTACTACCCGTTCGGCAGGGGTATTGAAGCCGGTTAACCCGTGATGTTAGTGGTTGGGTTCTGTGTGTCAAGTAGGCCCATTGTCATCATGAGATGGTAGGGTTGCATATAATAGACAAGGGCTCATGGGCACTCAAGACCGGTGAAATGACCCGTGAGAGGACATGGAGAGCATCTTGTCCATTATATGTGGATGACCATAGGGTTAGGGGTCAACGTAATCCGAGTTGGTTGGTGCCATAGGATACGTTGACTCTAGGTGGGAAAGTATCGAACCAACAGGGCACTAGGCATGAGGGGAGATATTGGATACTGAACCGAGTTGGTTGGTGCCATAGGAGAAGTATCTATAACACATGTAGTACGAGACCGTATGACTTTGCATTGGCCTTGGATTATCCTTGACACGCGCCAGATCTTATACCAATGGTGATGTGAGAGAGTGGTGACCTAATCCCCAACCATGGCTTGACAGGACTTTACACAACAACCGCGGAGAACCCAACAGACGTGCATCAGAGCCGTGAGGGAAGAGTGATGAGACCAACCAAAGAAGACTGGTGTATGACTTAATGCGTGTCTACCATAGAGACTTCATGATAGAGTTAGGAGCATAATCATTCACATATCATATCATTGTCATTAATTACATTATTGATATTCATGTTATATGTGTGGTGTGGAATCTTGAGAATGAATATGTGATATGATGTTGAGTTGACCTCACTGAGTTCTTTTGAACTCATTCCTTTTATATAAAGTTATCCAAAATTGAAAGAATGGTTACAATCATCCATTACTTCAAAATAAGTATAACATCAGAGTTTTGAAAAGAAAAGAGAGTAGTTTTATTCGCAGTGGAAAAAATAAACTAAACTTGTTCTCTAATGGAATCCAATCCAAAAAAATAGTCTTGATACTGGCATGAAGCTCCATGTGCGTCCACTTCTTCTTCTGTCACTCCTTCAAGAAGATATACTAGCAACGAAACCTAAATTTGGAAGAAGTCCTCATAACCTGCAGTATAATCTAATATAAAAGGACATATAAAAGGAAATGAGTTCAACAGAACTCAGTGAGGTCAACTCAACATCATATCATGCATTCATTCACAAGATTCCACACCACACATACAATATGAATATCGATAATGTAACTAATGACAATGATATGATATATGAATTATTATGCTCCTAACTCTATCATGAAGTCTCTATGGTAGACACGCATTAAGTCATACACCAGTCTTCTTTGGTTGGTCTCATCACTCTTCCCTCACGGCTCTGATGCACGTCAGTTGGGTTCTCCGCGGTTGTTGTGTAAAGTCCTGTCAAGCCATGGTTGGGGATTAGGTCACCACTCTCTCACATCACCATTGGTATAAGATCTGGTGCGTGTCAAGGATAATCCTAGGCCAATGCAAAGTCATACGGTCTCGTACTACATGTGTTATAGATACTTCTCCTATGGCACCAACCAACTCGGTTCAATATCCAATATCTCCCCTCATTCCTAGTGCCCTGTTGGTTCGATACTTTCCCACCTAGAGTCAACGTATCCTATGGCACCAACCAACTCGGACTACGTTGACCACTAACCCTATGGTCATCCACATATAATGGACAGGATGCTCTCCATGTCCTCTCACGGGTCATTTCACCGGTCTTGAGCGTCCATGAGCCCTTGTCTATTATATGCAACCCTACCATCTCATGATGACAGTGGGCCTGCTTGACTCACAGGACCCAGCCACTAACATCACGGGTTAACCAGCTTCAATACCCCTGCCGAAAGGGTAGTAGTACTCATGAGGTCACCTAACCAAACACTTCTAGACATGCCCTAAATATGTAAATCAGTAATCGGGAAAGAGCCAAGGACACCATAGGAATGCGTCCCATACCGCCTCCTTTGGTATCCTATGGCAGAAATGCCAAAAGGGCATTCCCCATTCCCAACCACAATATAAGCAATCATATAATGTCACTAGGGCAATGGGTGAACCCACAACCCTAGTAGAAAATACAAGGTAGAAGAAATAATAATATTTCTCCTCTCATACAATCACATTCCATTTCATAACAACAATAATAGATTTCAAAGCAAGGAGCAACATCAGAAGTAATAATAAACATAAATTATAGCAATTCATATTTAACAAAAGACATAAAATAACCACAAGATAATACTAAAGCAATACAAGATATTAATAATAAAAAGTAACTAACATCATTACACATGTAATATAAAGTTAAGTATATTCCTCACCTTCCACTTGATTCTTTCTCTAATCAAGTCAACCATAGCTCCAGTGACTTCTCTCAATTCAAGGCCCAAAAACTCTTCGTCCTCTAGCTTCATCCCAACTTCCACTCATGCCTACTACACAAGCACGAAGCATATCTTCTCTAGCTTCTCTTGCAACAATGGATCCGAAGGCTGCAAGGTAATGATCCTGCCTCTTAGGGTAGGCCTTGCTATCAAAGCAGCAAAGATTACCTCAAAACCTTCCGGCACATTCTCCAACTCCAATTTCACAATAGAGTTCAACAAAGGCTTACTAAGAACATTAAGATCAATCACTCCTCAAGTGCTCTTCCTACTCAAGACATCGGCCACTACATTTGCTTTACCAGAATGATACTGGATATTGCAATTGTAGTCCTTTACTAACTCCAGCCACCAACGTTATCTCATATCCAACTCCTTCTGAATTTCCAGCTCTTATGGTCAGTCAACAATGGCTATCTTTTCTCCAAAAAGATAGTGGCGCCATAATTTCAAAGCAAGGACCACAACAACCAATTCAAGATCATGAGTGGGATAATTGTATTCATAATCCTTGAGTTGCCGTGATGCATAGGCTACCACTTTCCCATGTTGCATTAACACACAACAAGACCGATATTCATGACTGGTGTATGACTTAATGCGTGTCTACCATAGAGACTTCATGATAGAGTTAGGAACATAATCATTCACATATCATATCATTGTCATTAATTACATTATTGATATTCATGTTATATGTGTGGTGTGGAATCTTGAGAATGAATATGTGATATGATGTTAAGTTGACCTCACTGAGTTCTTTTGAACTCATTCCTTTTATCTATATATATATATATATTTTTTTTCTATTAGATTATACTGCAGGTTATGAGGACTTATTCCAAATGGAGGATTCATTGCTAGTATATCTTCTTGAAGGAGTGACAGAAGAAGAAGTGGACGCGCATGGAGCTTCATGCCAGTATCAAGACTATTCTTTTGGGTGGGATTCCATTAGAGAACTATTTTAGTTTATTTTTCCATTGCGAATAAAACTACTCTCTTTTCTTTTAAAAAAAACTCTGATGTTATACCTTTTATTTTGAAATAATGGATGATTGTAACCATTATTTCAGTTTTGATAACTTTATATGAGAAACTTGATTTATTCTTGTCCATTTAATTATATTATATCATGTTTTGTATGGATTTGTCACTGAACCTAGATCTTGTGGTGTATCACCCCCACGGGCATTCGGGTATGACCGGATCCGGCTAGGTGGGGTGTGACAGAAGTGGTATCAGAGCCAGGTTCATACAAATCCTAACATTATATGATACAGTAGGGGCATCATGAGTCATCGATCCATAAATGACTCTATTAAATAGAAATGAATAATAGGCTCAACATCGACTTATAAAATTTATCATAATTGTTGCATAATGAATCAACTTGGATAAGATACAATAAGTATATGAAACACAAATTCATGAATGTCATTAATTAAACAAAAGCATAAAACACAATAAATTATGTGAAATACTAAAGTGCATAATCGATAAAATACTTAGATTCGAAAATATCATAACCCAATATCAAGTGAAAGAACATGGACAAACACGCATAATAAAATACGTTTGAAACATAATAAAGCCGAGCGAAGTTACCCACGGGCATTCGGGTATGACCGGATCCGGCTGGGTGGGGTGACACAAAAACCCCATGGAAAAAATTCAGTAGAACAATTATTGTCAAATGTTAGTTGAGAAATGAAAACTAAATTCTTTGACAATTGGGGAAGTATTAGTATATCATTAAGAGATAAAGGATTTGAATTTGTTTTCAAAATTGAGGAGCCTATATGAATTATAAGGAGTTTCTTACCATCACCTATTGAAACTTGGTCTTCTCCTGTGTAAGTGGCAAATCATTGTAGCATGGCTGGATCAAATGAAAAATGGTTGGTAGCACCTAAATCTAGTATCCATTGTGCATCATTCTATGCTATAGAGTGTTGGGTATTTTGCATACCATGTAAGCCAACATACAGAATGTGAAGTGGTGGATTAGGATTATTTCGACTCTGGGCATAACGGAAATAGCATCTATTGGCTTAATGGCCTTACTTAGCACATATTTGACATTTGAAGGAATTGGTATTAAAGGTGTTTTGGTTTTTTCAGTTATAGGAATTTTGAGATCTTGGAGGGTCATTTGATGAATTTTGGAAGTCAAATCTAGGTACGTTTTGGTTGTTGGGTGGATAGGAATTAATATTGTTATTAGGTTGATTTGTAACAAGTAATGCAGTAGGGGAATGGAGATAGTTAAGATTGATTGGGTGTTCCCATAGTGTCACATTCCCTCAGCCGGTACCCTAACCGGGCATACCCGGTGTGTGATCCATAGCCCCGAAGATCAAGTATCGAGGAAATCATCCTCCCACATAAGCATTAACATAATCATGAATAGAAAATAATCAACGTTTTAATATTATAAACAAAAAATTTAAATCAGGAAATGAATATCAGTATAATCAGAGTTCGGAAAATGATACCAGATGTAAGCACATCAAAAAGAAGTAGAGTGAGGCGGAAACTCACTCCACAGTTACAGCGGAATGTAGCACGTAAGTCTAAAAAGAATTACAACTGTTTCACAAGGAAAGTAAGAAAAAGAAAGTCAAATTGAACTACGAGTTGTCTATTCTATAGATAGCATCTTCAAAATAGTGGACTTCATCAATCCAACACAGATGTTCCAATTCTACATTATGTCTAATCGTAGTACGCAACTTGATCGCTCGAGGGATCATCAGGGTGATCTTCATTGTTGCCAATACCTTACGTGTAGTACGCTTCATCGGCTTGCGCTTCATCGTATTGTCCTTCATAATAGTCAATATCTGTAGAATTATCTAACAAAAAGATTGCACAAAAAGATTGCACAAAAAGATTGCACAAAAAGGTGTGAGTTCGAATGAACTCAGCAAGGCAAGTTAACTCATAGCAACATAAATAACATACAACAAAACATAACAAGATGCAATGCAATATGAAACAGATAATGTATGTATGCATCTAAACTCTATGTATGCTGGTCTCTATTGATAGACATGCTTCAAGTCATAGCACCATACTTCTCTGGGTAAGTCCCAGGCACTCGGCTCCGGTTGGTAATGGGTCCGTCATCCCTCGGGATATTCCATGGCTGGGGGTTAAGTCACCGCTCTCTCACATCACCATTAGTCTAAGTATTGGTGCTGTCCGGGTTTAAGCCTAGCCCAATGCAAGTCATCAACTCAGTCTGTAGGTAATACATCAAAAGTAATTCAATTCAATTAATTGATGGGGAAAAAATTCCTTACCTGGATTTGCTTTCCCTTACTTGAAGTATTCGCAGTGGAAGTCTAGATCCACGTTCTCGTTCCACCACCAAAGATTTACCGGCGAGATTCCTCAATCACAGGGAAAGGGAATAATATCCACAACCCAAATGCCGTGAATTAATGGAATGAAGATCAAATACTAGGAAAGAAGAATTTTTAAGCCTGCAATTCTAAGAGAGAGGGAGAGAGAGATGGAGCCGCCGTTTCTCAGAGATTCACTCATACGAATGAATCACTCAGTTACTTTTTTCACTAATGCGGTGGTTACCAAAATATATAACCCTATTTTGTAACCGCCCTAATAGTGAGTTTCCAATATTGCCCTTGGGCATTTAATTTATTAATCAAATTAATAAATTCCAACAGCTCCCACTTGCACAAGGGCAAGTGTTAATCTTTCAATGTGTCCCAGACACACTTGTATATCCCAGATATACACATTCAATCTCTCTGCTATGTATCCCAGATACATAGACCTCTTGTGTCCCAGACACACATGCATATCCCAGATATACATATATATTGATCTCTTCACTATGTATCCCAGATACATAGACCACTTGTGTCCCAGACACTAATATCCACAAGTCATACTGGCAAAATGGGTCGTGCGACCGGTGATATACCTGCACGCGTGAGCCCCAAACTAGAAACCTTCCCAGAAGGCCAGAATGGCACATCACTCATAGAAACAAATCAAATAAGCATTAGTATAACACAAAGTGTCCTAGGTTTATTCAAACTCACCAGACTAAAGGTATCTCGATCCCTCCGAGAGATCACCTTCTTGTCCTTAAAATGTTCACTACCTGTAACACATACGGTTGGCGCCAAAAAACACTTTTAGGGTGCGGTTGAATCAAACCTTTCCTTTCGCCCCCAGACCATCACTACACTTAGGATTGACTCCTTTCTCGGTAGTGCCCCTTTAGGTCGAATCAATCATGACCATAGGTAACACCCCAAAGTAGCCACATCAACCCTTCGTTTCATGATGTCGTCGAAAGTCACTAAGAACACTAATGGACCACAAGGTCCAGGACTCACACAATGAGAGGAGCAGGGATCCATCCTCTTATTTCCAATGATCGCTAAGCACACATAGTATGATATATGTGCTATGGTGGAGCATTCTATATACAATAGAACGTATGTCCATCTCAACACCATACAGGTCTTAGTCTAGTCGCAACCTCTTGCGCCTAACCTGAGTTACTTTATTGTCGCCACCCTAGTGCCACATAAAGTACTCGCACCCGGCTCCTATAGGCAACATGAATAGTGGGAACATTCATGTCGATTCTCTTTACAATAGAGAAACTCATCTTGATTCCAAATCAAGGCGACATCATGATTATGAATTGACCTACACAAAGTCATTCACAATCTGTCTCATCTCTGCTCGCCTCCAAGGCGCCAAAGGCGAATGCTCGTGTGAGTGAGCCATTCTCTTGCCTATTGACATATCTTGTTTTATGCTAGCAAAACACAATCACACAGAAAGTGAATAATAAAAAAAAATGCTGGAATGAACTCATATTACTCATTAATAAGAAAGTCTCAGTACAAAAATAAGTCACAATCTACGCAAGCCCAAGGATTTTACATGAGAAATAAAAACATCCTTGGCTATAGGTTTGGTAAGAGGGTCAGCTACCATCAAACTAGTAGATATGTGCTTAAGTACAACTTTCTTTCTTGATGTAATGTCTCTAACAAAGTGATATCTCAACTGTATATGTTTGGTCTTCCCATGATACTTGGGGTCCTTGACATAGCTAAGAGCTGTCGTGCTATCACAATAGACAAGGGCAGCCTCTTTGGATGTCATCACAATCCCAGTATGTCGAAGGAATCTCCTAAACCAAACAGCCTCTTGAACCGCAGCTGAGCATGCCACATACTCTGCTTCCATGGTCGAGAGGGATATACAAGCCTGCTTCTTGCTACACCACGAAATGGCCCCGCCATTCAGCAAGAAAGCATATCCAGAGGTTGATTTGCGCTCATCGATGTCTCCAGCCCAGTCGGCATCACTATAGCCAACTAACCGCAAATCCGATCCTTGGTAACACAACATGTAGTTACTTGTTCCTCTGAGATATCTCAATATCCTCTTGACTGCTTTCCAGTGCTCTATGCCTGGGTTTGATTGGTATCGACTAACCAAACCCACTGCATAACAAATATCCGGCCTAGTACACATCATAGCGTACATAAGGCTACCCACTGCACTGGAATATGGAACTCTTTCCATCTTGGTTTTCTCCTCTGGAGTCTTAGGACCCATATCAAGGCTCAAATGCAAACCCTTCTCCACTGGAGTATCAATTGGTTTGCAGTTGTGCATCTGGTATCTCGTCAAGACATTGTCAATATAGGTCTCTTGAGATAAACCCAATAATCTCTTTTGCCTATTTCTGACAATCTTGACACCAAGCACATAGCTTGCTTCACCCATGTCCTTCATATCAAATACGGAGGACAACCATTTCTTAATGGTTTCCAATAGCTCCTTGCTATTGCTAGCCATAAGTATGTCATCTACGTACGAATGTCGAATGACATAATTATTATCGATCTCTTGGTGTAAACACAGTGGTCTTCCTCAAGCATGGAAAAACCATTTTCCATCATAGCTTGGTGGAAGCGCACATTCCACTATCTAGATGCTTGCTTTAAGCCATATATGGACTTCTTAAGCTTGCACACTTTGCGCTCAAGTCCATGTGCTTCAAAGCCTTGAGGTTGATCCATATAGATCTCTTCCTCAAGTTCTCCATTGAGAAAAGCAGTTTTTACATCCATCTGATAAAGCTCCAAGTCCAACTGAGCAACAATGGCTAGTATGAGGCGAATTGAGGCATACCTAACCACGGGGGAAAAAGTTTCCTCATAATCAACGCCCTCTCGTTGGGTGTAGCCCTTAGCCACTAAACGAGCCTTGAATCTCTCAATAGATCCATCCGCCTTTCTTTTGATCTTGAGAACCCACTTGTTCCCAATTGCCTTTCGGCCTGGCGGCAAGTCAACCAAGTCCCAAACATGATTAACTTTCATCGACTCCAACTCTTCCTTTATTGCTTTTAACCATTCCTTTGAGCTTGACCCCCCAAGAGCTTCCTGCACGCTCTTTGGTTCATGCTCATCGACTGAAGTCATCTCACAGTCGATCTCTTCAGGAGTTACCATGTAGGCTTCATCCTCTATGTCGAAACGTCGACGAGGAACTAGCCCGCGCCCACTACGGCGCAAGTGCATGTCAGATTGCTCACCGTCTAAGGTAGTTATCACATCTGCACTCCCACTCCCACTAGGATCTTCTGGATGAACCCCAGGTTCATTTTCCCAAATCCGAATCCCCTGGAGTGACAAGACCACTATCTTGTATCTCAAAGAATTCCGATGATTCTTTGTTAACTCCTGAAAGAGATGGAAAATCATTCTCCAAGAATGTATACATGAATAAGTATTCATACATGATCAAGTACATAAAGTAAATAAGGAAATAAGATCCTATTGTACTTACAGCATTCATATCATAATAGAAACTAACATAACAATAGCAAATCTAAGTAATTCAAAAATTAGAAACTAAATCTATGCAATCTATGTTAATATGGTAACAACGTTCCTTACCTTAAATAGATTCGAATATATTCCGGACGAACAAGAGGATGAATCCAAAGTTAGCAAACAAACCCTAGAATAGCATCACACAATCATTAGGAAGTAGTCCTAAAAGAAAAAGCATCAATCGAATCGAAACGGACGAAGAAATCAGATTCTGTTCTTGCAGGTTGATTGGCTGGGTTGACTGAGTCAGTCGACTCAGGCAGTCTGCCCAAGAACAAATCCGAATCCAAAAAGAGAATCTTGATCCGAAACCTATGCTACACAATCCAGAATGCGACGAAACTTGGAGAGAATGTCTAACACAGTAGTCTAAGAGTAAAAATCATAATTTAGACATCAAACAACCATTAAAACCATTACTTACTAATTTGAAATCATAGTTTCTACTTTGGTAAAAATCATGGTTTTCATTAGAAACATGCTATGAACGAAAGAGATGAACTAGAGATGATAAGATCTCATTCTAGTACAAGAACACAGTAGATCAGAGGTATGAATAATCATAGAGAAGCATCTATAATGCTAGAATAAATCGAAATAAGAATATGAACATAGTTTAAGAAGAAATCATAAAAATCATGTTAAGAATGAATGAGATGATCATGGCATAAGAGAATGAAAAGAGATTGTAAAGATATGACTACAAGGTTGCATCATCTTCATCATAATCTCAGTTCAGAGATGAGAGTGATCATGGAAAGAATGAATCAAGAACACAAAAGATTGAATACTAACCTTTGATTGAAGAACAAGAGAGGGAACTAGCAAGTTTGCAAGATTAGATCTTCTTCTACACTCTTGGAGGCTTGGAGATGGTTTCCCTTCATTCTCTAAGTGTTTTGGAGGCTAGGGATACTAAAATCACGAAGTCATGGGGTATATATAGCAACATTACCTAAACAGAAGATTCTGCTCGAGTTCAGCATCTCTGGGTCGATTGGCTGGGTAGCCTGGCCCAGTCGACCCAAGCAGTCGACCAGGCAGACAGCAAATCCAAAGACAGGGATTTGAGGGTCTTCCACTACTCGGAATTAGACGAAACTTTAAACACACATACTATAACTTACCTAGCATGGAAAAATGGCTTTAAATCATATCCCACCAAGCTCTAAGGTCATCAACCAATCTTCTCTTCATCAAGGCGTAGTCTCTTCTCTATATCCAACACTGTCTTCAAGTATGGGGCATCATCTTCAATCTCCATAGGTTTGGGGTCGAACACTATGTCTTCTACCAATATAGTCCATAGTTGACTTTCACTTCTACTTCGGGTCTTCGGACCTACAGACAAAGAGTATCCGGGTAAAGGTTAAGACCGGGTTTCACACGTTTGACCTCCGATCTTCCTGATTTCTTCTCTAATCTCTTATTTATGTTTGTTTAGGGTCTTACACTATTATTGGATCATTCCTTTGTAACTCTTGGATCATCATCAACTCAAGGTAAGGATGGTTATCGCCATAAATACATAGGCTATGAGTTTATGTCTTGTTGTTCATAACTTAGTGAACCTAGCCTCTTAATTGCTTTTGAATATCATATGACTGCTATACATGTTTTAGAACAGAAGTATTGTGATTTCATATACTCTTGTTATAATGATTTATTATTCGCTACTTGTATATATGATGGATCATTTTGATGTTATGATTTAACTTCTATCATGATGATGTATCAAATGTATGCGATATGATAGACTTGAGTATGTGATTGCTTAGGTATAACTTGGGATTGGGGAGTGTCCTATTGACGCTTCTGTCCTTGGGCATCAGAGGGAATAGTATGGGATGTTCTCCAAAGATGCCTATCGACACTTTTTTGGGTTATTGGATGACATACATAGGATTGTCTAGTTGTTTGGCTAGGTTGTCCCTGTTGTATTAGACTCGAATCAGAAGGGCATTGAGACCGAACAACCCGTGGTAGCAGTGGGGATTTGTGGGCACTCAAGACCGGTGAAATGATCCGTGAGAGGTCATGAATCACATTGTGGGAGCCATTTATTGGTAGGGTTGCAAATGGATAGACTTGGGCTCACGGGCGCTCGAGGATCGGTTGGTCATAGCCGTGACGGGACGTGAGACCTTCCCGTCTACTATTTGTGGATGACCAATAGGGTTGGTGAGTTCGGTGGGTAATATTCGTGACTCTAGTGTGAAGGATACCGGAAAAGGATCCCGGGATGGGAGGAATGGACGTATCTGGATTTGACATGATATGACTAAGTAGATGACTTGCATTGGGCTAGGCTTTACCTTGACATGCGCCAATACTTAGACCAAATGGTTATGTGAGAGAGCGGTGACTAAAACACCAGCCATGGATTGTCCGAGAGGGATGCAGGACCGAATTCCCCCCGGTGATTGAGTGACTAAGACTTACCTAAAGAAGTATGGTGCTATGACTTAAAGCATGTCTACCTTAGAGACTAGCATTCATAGATTTAGAATCATATTTGCATCATGTGTTTCATATCATATTGCATCATGTTATGGTTTGTATCATGTGGCTTATGTTTTATGGAATAACTGCCTTGCTGAGTTCTTTTGAACTCACTCCTTTTTGCAACATCTTTTGTTAGACTCTATTGCAGGTACTACTACTGTCGACTATGACAATCAACACTTTGAAGACCAAGTTGGTGACTCGTACCACACTAGTTACGATGGACACGTTGATAAAGACTAGTGGTCCAAGATTGGGACCTATCTGGAGCAGTTCGGTTTTGCACTTATGTGTTAGGGATGGGACATCACCTCATTCCCTTTTTAACCTTTTTATTTGATTTGTCGAGACCGTAGTTTAGTTTGTTCCCTTGTCATTTTGGGGAGCGGTTGTAACCCTTAATTTTATTTGATCTACTTTCCGCTAATGTTGTAGAGGAAATTTCCACCTCATTTCCGCATGTTGATTATTTATTTGATTGGTATCTTTTCCGCACTCTAATGTCCTTTGTGATCCTTCTGAGATCCTTTCTTGACTTCTATTATTAAATTATTTGAATACAAAGATTTGCTCTTGCTTTTGATTATATTATTGTGCTAAATGACTATGATCGTTCCTAAACTTGATCGGCGGGACTGTGAATCACTTCCCCAGGTAATCCAAATAGGGTACTCCCTGGGTGGATTAGGGTGGGATGTGACAGATGGTATCAGAGCCCAAGTTTTTGGACAATCATAATCATGGAACATAGTAATGAAGCATCCTTGAGTCATAGATCCAGAAGTGACTCAAACATTCATAGAATGGAATAATAGAAAACTTGGATTAGAAACTTGAATAAATGAAGCATAATACATTTTGGTTGAATAATACACAATAATTAAAAGTTTATGTCTTGTACTCTATTGTAATCATGGTTAGAGTTAAGTTGTCAGTTTTAAGTATTGTGTTTGTGTGTTGAGTTGTGAGTGAATCTTGAGTTGAAAGTAGTCGTCATGAGTCATCCTTGTGAGTGGGTCTTTGTTTTGAGTTGTTGTCGAGAATAAGTTGTCTTTAGTCTGAGTCGTGTCATCGTCATGTGTTGTCGTATGAGTTTGAGTCGGGTGTTATTGTTGGGAGTAATGGTCGTGAGTAGTCATCATGAGTTATAAGTCATAACTAAACATTTAAAATTTCTAATGAAATAAAAGAGATGCATAATGTACAATAACATAAGTAAAACAAACTTAATTTCATTAATCACATAAGAGATTTTTACAAGTCTGAAAGGAAATACATCTAGGAAAGCATAAAAGGAAACTCCTAGAACTATCTATCTAGACGATCGACTCGACAACCTGTCTTGATCCCTCCTAGATCTGAACTCCTCCTCCAGTCGTGCAAACCGCTCACCTAGGGTGCAGATGTAGGACTCTATCCTCCTCTGTCCAGCCTCTATAGCCTCCTGACGAGCCTCTATCCTCTCAAGGATGGAATGAAGCGATGACTGATGAGAAGCCACACCTGGAGCCTCATATGTCGTATGAGATGGACCTCCAGCCTCAAAGAATCGCTGAGTAGGAATCTCCTCGTGTCTCGGAATCTCATCCTGACCCCGATCTTCATCTCTTTGATCATCATCATCCCCATGCTCATCATCATCATCATCATCATCATCGGTATCCTCATCCTCTGAGTCATCATCCCCTGGTGCCTCATCGATGTCACCCTCATCCTCTGATCTGGCGGCATTTTGGAGCCCCATCTTCCTGATCAACCATGAGCCGATGTCCTCACCTATATCTCGGCCCTGAATCACTGGTGTACCCTCCAAGTCCACATCAAAGTCCTCGAAAATGCATGTCAATAGTCGACCAAAAGCCAAGTTCCTGATCCCAGGAAACTCCACTCGATCTATCATGACCTGCTGCATGATGTAGGCTAAGTCTATCTGAAATCCAATGTACATAATGTAGATGACCAATGCCTCCATTGCTAACACCTTGCTATGGTGCCTTGCCTTCGGGATAATGTTTTGCCTGACGATGCGAGCGATACCCCGAGCTGAAGGACGCATTGCAGTGCCGCTCCGGGGCATATAACAGTCAATGTCATCCCACAAAGTCATGCATACCTCGTGTGACTCGTGTGGAAGAAGAGCATCAGTGATGTCTATGCCAGCGGGAATCCGATATGTTCGGGACATCCAAGATGCGAGACAGTGTCCTAGTAGTGAAACTGATCTGAGTACCCCCAACCATAGACTCCATGACGATCCTAGAGCCATCTCGTGGGTCATCCTCAAAGCGGTAGGTCAAGTTACTATAGAAGTACTTGTCAAGATCTGGATAGACTAGATATGCCATAGTGTGCAAGTGTAGCCAATCCATAGCCTCCAGTCTCTCTCGTATGTGGAATGTCTTTAAGTCATCCAAGACAACCAACTGTCCATGCTCGATCGGTATGTCGTGGAAATAGTAATCAAATAGAAACTCGGCCATAGGAGTGGTGAAATGCTGCTCGTCTGCAACCTCCGACTGGGGAACATGCCCTCGACTCCTACAACTCATCGCCCTCCTCTAGGCATAGTGAATCTATTGAAACAAAGAAGAAATTGCAATTGGATTAGTCCTGGTGTGTGTTTGATAGATGAAGGAAATTTTCGTAAATTTTTTTAAAAAAATTGATTTTGGCGAAATTGCGATTCGAACATACTAGCATGTGCATAAGACTTGGATAAACATGCTAGGATGGTCTGTTTGGTGAAAATCAATAAATTTTGATGTGTGGAGGTGAAAATTCAGTAAGTACAAAAGGGAAAATTCTTCTTTGGGCTTGCGTTCATGAATTTTTGAAAATTGGAATTTGACCAAACGGAGAGTGGGAACACCTTCCCCATAGTGAATCAGTCATGTAGAAATTTGTTTCGTGTCAAAATTCAATTTGGTTTGAAAATGGGACAAGCTTTTGCAAAGTTGGATTTTTGTGAGATGAACGGTGATTTTGGAACCAAAGTGTGTGCAATCTTGTGTTTTAAACTTGGATTTGTTTGGAAACTAATGGGAACATGTTTCTAAACATCCCTAAGCATGATTCTAACCATTAGCAACAAGCATTATTCAGTTTTGAAAAGAATCATATCAATGGTAAATGAGATTTGCAAGAAAAGAGAAGAAGAAAGAGAAACCTTACTTGTGTAGATGATCAATGTAGGTTGGAAGAAGTTGTTGAAGCCTTGAATCAGCCCTAGAACCTTTAGAAACCCTAGGAATTCTTTTTCCCTAGAGCCAAACTCGAAATAGAAGTGTATGAAATGAGGAAGTGGGCCCTTTAATCAGAATTTTTGCGCAGAAATTTCTTTGGTTGATGGCATCGACCAAAGAGCATTGACAAAGAAAGTGACTGCTTTGGCCAATTTTGAAAAAAAAATTGATTTTTATTGCTTTGATTTGGATTTTTGATGAGTTGTACAGTTGAAGGCAAGTATGTTTGTCATGTTGGGAGTGTGATTTTGAATTTGGACATTTTCCTGTGGATTTTTAACTTTCATTTGGTTTGTTAGAATGGCCAGAAGAAGGAACTGCGGTGCTTCCTCAAGTCGGAATGGAAAGAGAATTGTTCCTAAAGCTGGAGTGTCCTCTGGAAGTGTTGAAGTTCAGAACCCTCCGAAAAGTCAAGCTACCAGCAATCTATCCGGTACTCCTCCAGTGGTCAACTACCAAGAAATCATTAACCTTATGGAAGAAATGTTGCAACAGCAGAGTGTGCAGTTCAACCAAATCTTGACTGGGTTAATGGCCATGCACAGTGAGACCCGTGTTGCTGCCCAAGCAAACCCTAACCTTGTTACTGTGTCGAATGTTGGGAAAGTGAAGTTAGGTCACCAGAAGTCCCTACCTAGTAGAAGTTCTAGCTATGCTAAAAGGACCAACAAGAAGTTCACTAACCCTGCACCATATCCCACTTCGACTTATCAGCCCCGAACTGTGGGACAAAGTGTTGGGAATGCAAACCTCAATCAAACTGCTGCAGTGTCACATCCTCCCACCGGTCCCTATCCCATCCCGTGTATCCACGCCCAGATCAGTTTGCTCTTCCATTTCGCCTCTATCGCCATCTTGTTCGTAATTTATATAAAGTCAGGTCTTCACTTGTTCTCTCTCCATCCCTTTTCTTCCCTACCCTCGTTCTCTTCTTGCTTCTTTGTCTTCTTTCTCTTTCTCTTTTGTTCTTCTCTTCTCTTCTTCTTCTTCCTATCGGGTTCCCTTGGTTCCTTTGTCTTTTCCTCTTTCCTCCTTCTGCCTCTGCTGCTTGCGTTTTGTTGTCTACTCTATATTTGTCTCTATGGTCTGCTTTGTCATGCCCGTCTTCTTTGGGTGGTCCGCTCACTCCTCAACCATTTAAGTATCTTGGTTCCTCCCCATTTAGTTCTCGCCTTGGTTGGGTCCTGCATCCTTCTCGGACTTTCCATGGTGGGGTTGTCCACCTCTCTCACACCGTTTGGTGTCATGTTGGGCCTGCCTGCGTCATCTGTCGTTATATCACTCGGTTCCTCGTCCATTCTCGTCGGTCCTTTCGGTATCCTTGCTGAGTCTTCCTTGCCCCACTCGGACTCGGCTCATCCCTTTGGTTATCCACATTGGTGGAGCTCTCTGTCCTCTCACGGTTGTTACTCTTGCGCCTGGCTCTGCCATTGCCCCTCTTGGCCCCCATGTGATTCCGTCCTCTCGGGTTGGTTCTCTTGGGTGATCCCCTTGCTCCGGTGTTCGGTCTCTCCCTTCTCGGTCTTATCGGGTGTATCCTGCCTCTGCATCCCTGGTTGCCCTTGTTCGGGGTTCTGCCGGCTCCCTCTTTTGATTGTCGGTTCCACTTCCCATCCCCCCTTGCCACATTCTCATCGGTTGCATCCCCTTTCATCATATGGTGTCCATCGTTGCGTTGTTTCATATACTCTGTTATTTGCTACTTTCCCGTAGGTCTTTACTCGTGGTTCTCTGTTTCATAGTAGCCCCATCTTTGTTATCTTTCCTTCCGTTTCGCGATATCCGATCAAAGAAGACACCAAACATGGCAAATAAACCCCTAACAAGCATAGATACAACATTAGGAAAGATACCTAAAAGATCGAGAGCAAGCAATCAAATTAGCGAAATTGAAGCTACGACTTCATTGGTCGATTGATTGGTCTTCTGACCCGATCGACCAATCGAGTCGATCGAATAGTGAAAACTGTTTTGGCCATAACTTCTTCGTTTGAAGTCGGATTGATCCAAATTCGAAGGGTAACTTCCTAGGATGTATTAGAATCATATAGGAAGATAAAATCATCAAGTCATGGTAAAAAAGATGGGTTCTTGATTTAACCCAAGAAATTAGGTTTCAACCTTTATGGCTCTCATGAAAAGGTTATGATCACGGGAAGAAAGGGAATGGTTGCAATCAAGAACATAATAAGAAAATCTTGTTTAGGTTAATAGAAACATTATGGGAAGATAATCATGGTCAAAAGATGGGTTCTTGATCTAACCCAAGAAATTAGGGTTTCACCCTTATGGTTCCCATAAAAAGGTTAAGATCACAGGAGGAAGGGAATTGATGATTGGCCAATTACAACAAGAAGAATTAAAGAATATTGAATTTAGATCAACCTCCACATTACCCATGAGGTTTCCCTCACATGGGAGGTTACCAAAAGGTTCTCGATAATCACCCAGGTTAGGGTTTCAAAGGTTAGGGTTAGGGTTTTCAAAGATTCCATGGTGGGGTTGAGATCATGATGATGATCATAGATCTCAAGGAACAAGATGAGATCATGGAGTGGATGGTTGCAAGAGTGCATCATCTTCTTCCTGATCTCAGCCAAGAACAGATTAAAGAAAGAAAATCAGAGATGGAGAAGAAAGAAAAGAGAGTAGACATACCTTTGATGCGAGAGGAAGAAGATTACTTCAAGTCTTAAGAGAGATCACCAAGGAATGCAAGGGAATTGATTAGATTAGGGTTCTAACTCATTCCAGAGGCTTAGGAGGCATAGGAGGCGAAGTAATCCCGAGATTAGGCTTAAATAGAGGAGACAGGACCAAATTGGTAAATTCGGACACCATTGGTCGTTGGATTGGTCTTCGGTCCGTCGACCAATGAGTCACCAATCGGACGCAAGGTTCAAACAGGGATTCGGAGGGCTATACAAGGTCAAATTGAGTGAGGTTTTCTCCTACGAGTCAATCAGGAAGTCTAGTTTCCAGAAATACCCTTAGATCAAGAATTGGAGTTCATTATGTCTACCAACTAAGCTCATCTTCTTTGATGCGCAAGCAGGATTTGACAGACATAGTTCAGCAACTTCGGACAGGGATTTGGAAGGTTATATGGGGTCAAATTGAGTGGGGTTTTCTCCTGGAAGTCCATTAAGAAGTCTAGTTTTGGGAAATATAATCGGATTGGGCACAGGAGTTCATTAAGTATTTCAACTAATTCACCCCTCTTCGGTGCGCAGATTCAAAACTAACACTGACAATGCTCTCAAGTGAGGGGCATCATCGACAATGTCCATGGGCTTGGGTTCCGACACCAAATCGTCAACCAAAAGGGTCTACAAGCAACAAGCTAATATCAAATCAAGGTCCAACTTTAAGGTCAAACATTTAAACTAACCCTTCTTTACCCAAAACAGATAGGGTGCCTTGGCTAGGTTTGGGCTGGATTTCACATGCAGACCCAAGGTCAGTGAATCAAATATCTATAGAGCCGGTACAACCTATAGGACAGAGAGAACTTGCGTGTTTTTACTGCCGTCAAAAAGGACATTTCGCCCGTTGCTACCCTCGCAAACTAAGTTGTCGAGCAGCTTTAGCCTGCAAAACCATTCAAGCCCCTCCTGCCAATGAAGTGATTAACATTGTTGAAAGTGAGTCAAAACCAAATCAAGATCTTGTAACCGGTACGTTACTCTTAACTTCAACTCTTGCTATTGATCTATCCTCTAATTTTTGCATTGCATAAATACCATATGCATTGTTTTGATTTATAGTTGCCTATGCATTGCATGAATACCACATGCATTGCCCTGATTTATTCTTTACTTATGCACTACATACATATCATATGTGTTGCTTAATTTAATCCTTACTGATGCATTGTATATAGGCCATATGCATTATTTTGATTTATTCTTGCTATATGAATTTGCCTAGTCTGTATGAAGTACCTATGAGTAGTGTTTTGAATTCCTCTTAGCTGTTTGAGAAGTCAGCCAAGAGTCCAGACTTCTTTACCTATTAGACCTATTTTTCGTTGTACTTTCCTTCTCCTTGGTAAAGATTCGGTGGGAGGATCACACCCCTGAAGAAGTTTCCCCATCTTTTTGAAAGCCCAGGTATGCCTTCAATTTTGAGGGTGAAATTATTTTAAGGGGGGGGGGGATGTGAAATCCCACCTAATCCTAACCTTGCTGTTGTGCCAAATTCATACCTACCATATACATTGTTCGATTTATTCTTTGTCGTATGAGTTGCCTTGTTCCCTTTGGTAGAAGTCTACCTCGAAACTGATCTTTTCTCCCTTCTATTTCTTCTTGTGCCTTTTATTTCCCTTTGATAAGAGGATGATCTTAAGTCATTCCCACAACTGATCCTTCTATCCTTGCTGTTCTAGAGTGGATCTCCATACACTCTATAACCCTGTGTTTTCCCCACATGATGATTTCAAAGAGAAATCAAATGTGATCTTCATGATTTGATATTCCTTCTAATTGTTTCAAGACTTCAAGCTTTTCATCTCCTGTTCTTCAATCAAAGGTTAGTAATCTCTTATATGCTGTATTGATGATCTACTCTTACTATGTTATATTCTTTGTGATTGAGACTATGAAGAAGATGTTGCATCCATGCAACCATCTCTTCTACAATCTCCTCTCATTCTTAAGGTTTTTTTGATCTTCATATCGATCTTTGCCATGATCCTTGTAAAATCTTCATGAAGCCATGATCATACTTTAGATTTGATTTCAAAGCATGTTAGATTCACTCCTTTGTTTTGTTACAAAAGACTTATTGTTAATTGTTTTCCGAAGATTTTGGGAGAAGAAAGGTCAAGATAAAAGCAATTTCCACCATCTCCTTAGAAGCCTAGTACTCTCCCAATTTCGAGGACGAAATTATTTTAAGGGGGGGAGAATGTGAAATCCAGCCCAAACCTAACCAGGACACCCTAATTGCTTTGAGATAAAGAAAGACTTGTTTGATGTTAGACCTTAATGTTAGGCCTTGATTTCAGTGTTATTATCTTTGAAAGCCTTAGAAGGTTATGTCTGACCTTTTCCTTAGAGTAGATCCAATGTCTCGAAGTGATGGAATTAGTCCTTGTGGGCCCTCTTTATGGAAGACATGGTGTTTGACCCAAAACCCATGGACATTGACGATGATGCCCCTTACTTAAGTACATTACCAGTGTTTAGTGAAATTCTGCGCATCAAATAGGGTTGAATTACTTGAGGTACCTAATGAACTCCCATGCTCAATCCGAAGGTATTTCCTGAAACTAGACTTCTTGATTGACTTGTAGGAGAAAACCCCACTCAATTTGACCCCGTATAACCGTCCGAATCCCTATCCGAAGTTGCTGAACTATTTCTGGATTTCTGCTGAAACTTGTTTTGGTCGATCCTCCTTGATCGATGCTGTCACATCCTCCCAGCCGGTACCCTAACTGGCATACCCGAGAGTGTGATCCACAGCCCAAAAGATCAAGTTTAGGAACGATCATATCCATTTCGCAGAATAACATAATCAAAAGCAAAAACAAATCATAATGTTCAAGTAATTTATAATAAAAGTCAAGAAAGGATCTCAGAAGGATCACTATAGAATATCAGAGTGCGGAATAACAAGATACCAAATCAAAAGACATCTATAGAGTATAGCAGAAATATACTCCACAACATATGCGGAAGGTAGATCGAAATCTAAGTAAAGCTCTAAGCTAACACAAGTAAAGTAAAAGATAAGTCTAGAAGAAACAAGAGAAATCTAATCCACATCTTCAGTCTACTCTTCTTCATCTTCAGTCTTCATCTTCTTCACCTTGCCCTTCCATATATGGACCGTCATCATATTTCAAACCTGCAGAGAAGTCTAACAAAAGATATGGTACAAAAGGAGTGAGTTTCGAAAGAAACCCAGTAAGGCAGGTTAAATCCACAATAACATAAATGGCAGGATTACAAAGCAAACATAAATGCAATATGGTATGAGACAAACAATGAATGTATGAATCTAACTCTATGTATGCTGGTCTCTATTAGCAAACATGCTTTAAGTCATAGCACCATACTTCTTTGGGAAGGTCTCATCACACAACGCCTTTTGGTAGTGGGTCCGGCATCCCTCGGGACATTCCATGGCTGGGGGTTAAGTCACCTCTCTCTCACATCACCGTTTGGTCTAAGTACTGGCGCATGTCAGGGTAAAAGCCTAGCCAAATGCAAGTCTTCTACTTAGTTATATCAAGTCAGATCCAGATACGTCCATTCCTCGCCCCTGGCGATCCTTTCCGGTATCCTTCACACTAGAGTCCTCATAGTCCCTGACTACGGACTCATCAACCCTATTGGTTATCCACCTATGGTAAACGGGAAGCTCTCACGTCCTCTCACGGGTTGGTTACCGGTCTTGAGCGCCCGTGAGCCCAAGTCTATCCATATGCAACCCTACCAATAAATGGCCCCCACAATGTGATTCCTATCCTCTCACGGGTTGGTTACCGGTCTTGAGCGCCCACAAATCCCCATTGCTACCATGGGTCGTTTGGTCTCAATACCCCTCCGATTAGGGTCTGACATAACGGGACATCCTAGCCAAACACTACTAGACAATCCTAAATATGTCATCCAACAGTTTAGGAAGGTGTCCAGAGGGCATCTCCGGAAACATCCCATAGTTGTCCAAGGACAGAAGTGTCAAAAGGACACCTCTCCTTCCTGAACCATACTTAATCAATCACAATCACAAATCAATCATATCATACACATTTACAGTATATAGAAAATATACCATAATAAGATTCATCTCATATACAGTTGACAAATAAAAACTTTCATAAACTAAAGAAAGCAAGTAAATAATGCTACTGTAATTGAAGTAAATACAGCAGTAATATATTCATAAAAGAATCTAATTATGGTAACAAATCCAAAAGATTCTAATATAGAAACTAAAATCACACAATCTATGCTATTATAGAAGTAACCATCCTTACCTTATATAACTTGAAGAGAATCTCCAAGGATCAAGGAGAATCTTCCCAAACTTGGCAAGAAGGTCCTAAACAAGTATATATATCATATTAGGAAAGAAACCTAGAAGGAAAGATATCAAAACATCCAAAAGAGACCAAATCTGGAGTTGCTGTACTCTCATTGGTCGATTGGATTGGTCTCTCGTCTCGACCTGACCAACAAGAGACAAGTGGCCTACAAAATCATAGTTTTAAGAATAAAGAACCGAATTTGGTGGTTCAAAAGGGTACCAAAAAAGGGGGAAACTACTATGACAGTATCCTAGTATATAGAGGACTTCAAAACACTAATCAAATCAAGTCTTCAAGTTACAAATTAGGAAAAACAAAAGTTACCATAATTAGATCAATCATGGTTCTTGAAGAATTCATAATAAAAATCATGGACAAGAACAATAGGATGATGGATCATTGATTGTGATAAAGAAATCATGAAAAGCATGCATAGATATTCAAGAAAAATAGATCTAAGACTGAAGAACATGAATCTAAATAAGGAAACAAAACTTACCATAAATGTATTAGTCATGGTTCTTGGAAAAAGCATGGTATGATCAAGAAGAAAGAAGTAGAGATTGATAGGTTACAACTCTTGTAAAGAAAACACAGCGATTGACTACTAATATGATCAATAAAACAGATCTAAGAAGATCAGAATTTGAATCAAAAGATGAACAAAGACAAGATCATGATTTAGATCATGATTCCTTCAAAAGCTTGCAATGATCATGGTTAAGATCATCGCATTAGCCATTAATCCTTAGGAAGATCATGAGGGATGTGTAGAGAGATGTTTGCAACAGAGAATGCAGCATCTTCTCTACTGTCTCAGCCCAAAAAGGAAAGAAAAACAGAGATGGAGAAGAAGAAGAGAGTGTAGACATACCTTTGATGCAAGAGGAAGAAGATTACTTGAGTTCTTGCGAGGGATCAACCAAGGATGCAAGGAAATTGATCAGAATGGAGTTCTAACTCGTTCCAAAGGCTTAGGAGGCAGAGGAGACGAACTAATCCCGAGATTGGACTTAAATAGAGTAAGAAAGACCTAAATCTGGAAAACAGATCTCATTGGTCGATTGGATTGGTCTACTGGCTCCAGTCGACCAATCAGTCGACCAATGGAGACATCAAGGTACATAATGCACTGTTTTGGTCATAACTTCTTCGTTTGAAGTCCGATTGATCCGAAATTCGAAAGGGAACTTCACACAAACATAATAAGACTATCTAGCATGAATTGGGCATCATCCATGGTCCAAAAATCAGTACTTTATAATTTGGATCTTGAGTTTCTAAATTGGAAACAACATGGTTTTCATAGCAAACTCACCATGGATTCAAGGGAAGAATTAGAGAGAACAAGGCTTCTCTCTAATGGAATATCAAGAACATATCAGAGGCAAGAATAACTAAATAGAAAATCAAAAGAATACTAACCCTAGAATGAGAGGAATCAAAAATAGAAACTTACTAGAATGCTTATATCAATGGTCAACATAGAAGGCTAAAATGGCTAGAAAGAAAGGGGAATTGATTCAAGGAGATGAAACACATTGGAACAGCAGTAAAGGCTAAGATCAAACATGTTAAACATTAATTAGAAAAGAAGCTACAGTAGAATGATCATGCTGTCCAAAACTCAACCAAAATCAGTGAAGAATTGAGGAGATTCACCATGTGGTTTCAAGGAATGCATAGAGTGATTGGGAGTTCACTCTAAGACATAAGGAGATTAGAGAATAGGTAGTTATAGTAGTGTAACACCTTCTCCACAATCAAAACATCAAGATAGAACAGTAAGAAGAAGAAAAGAGAGAAGAAGGAGACAGAACACTGAAATCAAGGTCCAACTTCAAGATGTAACATTAAACTAACCTTTCTTCACCCAAAATAGATAGGGTGTCCTAGCTAGGTTTGGGCTGGATTTCACAGATGCCATCGACCAAAGCTTCCCAGACTCGAAGTTAATGATTCTTTTGGAATATTCTCTCATCTATATATGCTAGCCTCGTGTTTTGAACCCTATTACACTCATCTAAGCCACTGAGAACGAGAGTGGAGCTTCCCAAGGCACTCTCTTGGTATTTGTGAAGGATTCTTGCCCCCAATCATTGCAATCATTGCAATCATTGTCACTTGACCCCATTATCATCTTCCAAGGTATGATTCCCTCTGTTGCTCTCTATCCTACTCACCTCTCTTCTTCTTTTACTAATGAGACCATGGCCAAGGTGCTGCAACCTTGCAAACACCTTGCAATGAACGTCTCTTCCCATTTACATTGACTTTCCTTCATTCTTGCTATGCCTCACTTGCATCTTGATCCTTGCATATGCATTACCATGATTCCTTTCTTAGCAACTCGATTTCTTATACTAGACTGAAATGTGGAGTATGGTTAGTCTAATTCTTGGCTTGCATATGATTGTAACCTTGTTCCTAACCCATTCCCCAACTAATTCTCTAGCTTCCCTTTCAATTACATCGATTTCTCATGAATGCTAAGATTCTTGTCTTTAGAACATAGGACTCCAATTTGGGGGTTTTCAATTGGACAATTGGATTATGATAATACTTGCTAGGTAGTTTTTATTACATTGTTATTAATCATCCCTCAAAGTTTCAGATCGATCCGAGCCCAAGAAGACCGATTTTGGATCAAAATCCCCAAAATCCAATATGCAGCCCGAGACTGTCTTGGTCTATCCTCTTTGGTCGATGCCATAGACCAAGAGCATCGACCAAACTTGTTGCTGACTGCAACTTCACCCAGTTTTGACCCGTTCGACCTTCGATCTTCTCAATTTCTTCTCTAATCTCTTATTTATGTTTGTTTAGGGTCTTAACACTATTATTGGATCATTCCTTTGTAACTCTTGGATCATCATCAACTCAACTTAAGGTAAGGACGGTTATCGCCATAAATACATAGGCTATGTGTTTATGTCTTGTTGTTCATAACTTAGTGAACCTAGCCTCTTAATTGCTTTTGAATATCATACGACTGCTATACATATTTTAGAACAGTAGTATTGTGATTTCATATACTCTTGTTATAATGATTTATTATTCTTGCTACTTATATATATGATGGATCGTTTCGATGTATCAAATGTATGCGATATGATAGACTTGAGTATGTGATTGCTTAGGTATAACTTGGGATTGAGGAGTGTCCTATTGACGCTTCTGTCCTTGGGCATCGGAGGGAATAGTATGGGATGTTCTCCGAAGATGCCTATCGACACTTTTCCGAGTTATTGGATGACATACATAGGATTGTCTAGTTGTTTGGTTAGAATGTCCCTATTGTATCAGACCCGAATCGGAAAGGCACTGAGACCGAACGACCCGTGGTAGCAGTGGGGATTTGTGGGCACTCAAGACCGGTGAAATGATCCATGAGAGGTCATGAATCACATTGTGGGAGCCATTTATTGGTAGGGTTGCGAATGGATAGACTTGGGCTCATGGGCGCTCGAGGATCAGTGAGTCATATCCGTGAGGGGACATGAGAGCTTCTCATCTACTATTTGTGGATGACCAATAGGGTTGGTGAGTCCGGTGGGTAATATTCGTGACTCTAGTGTGAAGGATACCAGAAAGGGTCCCGGGATGGGAGGAATGGACGTATCTGGATCGACATGATATGACTAAGTAGATGACTTGCATTTGGCTAGGCTTTACCTTGACATGTGCCAATACTTAGACCAAATGGTGATGTGAGAGAGCGGTGACCGAAACCCCAACCATGGATTGTCCGAGAGGGATGCAGGACCGAATTCCCCCCGGTGATTGAGTGACTAAGACTTACCTAAAGAAGTATGGTGCTATGACTTAAAGCATGTCTACCTTAGAGACTAGCATTCATAGATTTAGAATCATACTTGCATCATGTGTTTCATATCATATTGCATCATGTTATGGTTTGTATCATGTGGCTTATGTTTTATGGAATAACTGCCTTGCTGAGTTCTTTTGAACTCACTCCTTTTTGCAACATCTTTTGTTAGACTCTATTGCAGGTACTACTACTATCGACTATGACAGTCAACACTCTGAAGACCAAGTTGGTGACTTGTATCCACACTGGTTACGGTGGACACGTTGATAAAGACTAGTAGTCCGAGATTGGGACCTATCTGGAGCAGTTCGGTTTTGAACTTATGTGTTAGGGATGGGACATCGCCTCATTCCCTTTTTAACCTTTTTATTTGATTTGTTGAGACCGTAGTTTAGTTTGTTCCCTTGTCATTTTGGGGAGCGTTGTAACCCTTAATTTTATCAATCTACCTTCCACTAATGTTGTAGAGGAAATTTCCACTTCATTTCCGCATGTGGATTATTTATTTGATTGGTATCTTTTCCACACTTTAATGTCCTTTGTGATCCTTCTAAGATCCTTTCTTGACTTTTATTATTAAATTATTTGAATACAAAGATTTGCTCTTGCTTTTGATTATATTATTGTGCTGAATGACTATGATCGTTCCTAAACTTGATCGGCGGGATCGTGAATCACTTCCCTGGGTAATCAAGATAGGGTACTCCTTGGGTGGATTAGGGCGGGATGTGACATCGTGAGTGGGGTAATTCAGCTCATAATCTTTCAGTTGCCGAGAAGCATAGGCTACGACCTTACCATGTTTCATCAGCACACAACCCAAACCAATCTTCGACGCATCGGTGTAGACTATCAAACCACCGGAACTATTAGGTATAGTCAAAACCGGGGCACTTGTCAATCTATCCTTCAATTCTTGGAAATTCTTCTCACACGCATCAGACCAAACAAACTTCTCTTCCTTTCTAGTTAGCTTAGTCATTAGAGCAGCCAACCTAGAAAAATTCTCGATAAACCTTCTGTAGTACCCTGCCAAACCAAGGAAACTCCTTATTTCCATCTCAGTCTTCGGTCTTTCCCAATTGGCAACTGCTTGTACCTTTCCGAGATCAACATGAATACCTTCAGCTGAAACCACATGGCCGAGGAATACTACTCTCTTGAGCCAGAAATCACACTTGCTAAACTTACCATAAAGCTTCTTTTCTCGCAGTCTTTGCAAAGTGAAATCTAGATGCCTTGCATGCTCTTCTTCATCCTTTGAGTAAATCAAGATATCATCGATGAAAACTATCACAAATTTATCAAGCACATCATGAAATACTCGGTTCATGAGGTCCATGAACACAGCAAGAGCATTAGTCAAACCGAAAGGCATGACTTGAAATTCATAATGCCCATACCTTGTTCTAAATTCCATCTTGAAAATATCACCTGACTTCACTTTCAATTGGTGATATCCAGACCTCAAATCAATCTTCGAGAACACTACTGCACCCTTCAACTGATCAAAGAGATCTTCAATTCTGGGCAGCGGGTATCTATTCTTGATGGTCAGCTTTGTTCAACTCACAGTAATCAATGCACAGACGCATACTACCATCTTTCTTCTTGACAAACAAGACCGGGGCTCCCCAAGGTGATACACAAGGTTGAATGAAACTTCTATCTAAGAGTTCTTTCAACTGCTTTTGCAACTCTTCCAACTCAGTAGGAGCCATTCTATATGGAGCCTTAGATACTGGGGCAGCTCCAAGGATTAGATCAATTGAAAATTCCACTTCTCTATCAGGTGGCACTTCTGATAGATCCTCAGGAAAGACATCAACGAAGTCACATACAATCCTAACTTCTTCTACTTTATTTCCTTCCTTAACCTTTCCTTCAGGTGGCATCCCTTCTACTAATGCATAGACTTGCATCAGTGTGGACAAGATCTTCTTACCAATTCTTCCTTTCTCGCCTTGGAATTCAAAAATTGAAGTTCCACTAATCTGAAATTGAATTCTCTTTGAAGAACAAAGAATTACAGCATTTTGGGTAGTCAACCAATCAATACCTAAAATGATATCAAAATCCTTCAAATCCAAAAGTACCAAATTGGCTTCCAAATTCTTCCCACCAATCAAAACAGGACACTTAACTAATCCTTTATCTAGTTTCACAACAGATCCAGTAGGTGTACAAATCAATAAACGACTAGATAAATTCTCAGGTGCTAAGTCAGTCTTCTTAATGAATGCAAATGATATGAATGAATGGGAAGCACCCGTATCAAATAACACAAATGCAGGAATAAAAGCAACAATTAAAGTACCTGTAACCACTTCATGATTCGCATTCTATTCATTACCAGATATACTGAATACTCTACCAGAAGGAGGGACAGGAGTACTCTTCACTATAGGAGTCGGCTGTTGAACTGGCTTCTTAAGATAGGCACGACCAAAGTGACCAGTCTGCTTACAGTAGAAGCAAACAGGGTTACTAGGTCCAACAGGAATAGGTGCAATTGGAGGCTTCTTAACCAAAGGCCTAGGAATAACATTCACGGGCCTAGCATTCGCATTCATCGATGGCCGATTCCCACCATACTAACTAAACTGGCCTGCCTACTGAAATCCAGAACTCTGACCTACACTCCTAGGCTAAAAATCAAGAGTAGGGTATGGCATAGGTCTCACAAAACGTCGATCAATACGGTCCGCAAATCTAGGATTCCTTGACTGCCAAGGTCTCTACACTCTAGCATTCTTCTTCTCAGTTTCTTCCAGCTTTTTGGCATTCTACACCACCTGGGAATAACTTTCAATAGGCTAAATAGTGAGATATGCCCTGATTGTAGGCCAATCCCTTGAAGAATTTCTTCGCTTTGGCAATGTCAAGCTTCAAGGAGTCAAGAGCAAAGAAGTGAAGCTCCTTAAACTTCTGTCGGTACTCCAACACAGACAGAGATCCTTGCGTAAGAGCCATAAATTCAGCTTCCTTCGCATCTTTCACTGCTTTTGGGAAATAGTTCTTGCAAAAAGCTTCCTTGAACAAATCCCACGACACAACGCCTGCATGCAAACCTTCCAAAATAGGTTAGGTGGAGGTCCACCAAGCGTCAGCTTCATGTTGCAGCTTCTGCTCAGCAAATAAAATTTTTTGGGCCTCAGTACATTGCAGGTGTCAGAAAGCTTTCTCCAACTCACGTAGCCACTTGTTAGGAAACAAGGCATCCTTGGATACTCCGGTGAAGTTGGACACTTTAAGCTTCAGGAAACTCTCCATCAAACGGGCATGAGGATTTCCGTTGGCACAGGCATGAGTCTCATTGTGCAGTCATGAAACCCGTCAGCATCTGATTGAACTGGGCTGCTTGTTGCTGCATCATATTGCCCATAATGTTGGCAATATCGCGGAAACTTCCGACTTTCGGGGCACCGGGTACATCAAGGGTACCTTGGTCACCAGTGTTGGTCTGCTGATCAAGACCACCGATTGGTATCTCGCCACTTCCATGACCACTGGATTCACCATGCCCACTTCTTAATGTAACCATTCTGCAAAAACTGAAATGTCAAAAACACTGAATTTCGAAGTTTCGACATAATCCACAAGTCCAAATGATTAAGAATCTTAAATCATGCTCAAATACATCCATTTAGTCATCAAATAATCAACCATGGGACAAAAATCACATTTTTCCAAAATTCAACAGAAATTGGAGCTACTGGGTCCATTGGTTGATTGATTGGTCGATTGACCCAGTCGACCAATCAAGACAACACGCGAAAATCAGGGTTTTAAGTGCCAAAATCAGGGTTTTAAGTGCCAAAATCCCATTCAAACTCATTCCAAACTTTGCAAACTTGAGAGGGAACTCTGAGGAAGAAGTGCTAAGGTCTTTCTAAGTGATTTCCAAGTAGTTTGGTGCTTCAACAACAACACTAGAACACTTGTTCATCATCACACAAGTTAAACAATCATATTCACTTTCAATTTCATCTTCTCATGCTTGCATTTCATCCAAATCCATGTTTTACTTGTGTCTATTGCTAGAAATCATATTTAGGAACACTTAGAAACATGTTCCATAATTTTTTAGCACAATGCCATGCTTAGACAACAAGTTTTATCACAATCTTGCATTTTCACATCATTAACGCAACCGAAATCGCCAAACTTTAGAAAAATTTTGATTTCTCACAAACCGCTTGGAGTTTTCGCACAAAATCAAATGCTACATGCTTAGAATGATATTTTGAATGTGTACATGTAATTTGATTCCACCAATTTCAAAATCTTCAAAAATCCAATTTTGACCTAGAATGCAAAATCTCCAATTCCTTCTTGCTGAATTTTCAACTTTAAACCAAGATTTCGATCTATTTTCTTCAAATAAACTTCATAATCATGCAATTCCAAGTATTGCACACATGCTACTATGTTCAATTTGCATTTTTCCCAAATTTTCAATTTTAATGAAAATTACGAAAATGCCCTTCTGGCTAAATTTTCAAAACAACACTAACAAGCAAAGTCTTTTTTGTCTTTTCCACAAACATTCATCATGCAGAGAGGAGGACACGGTCGAGGCAGGATAGTTGGTGCTAGGCAAGGCAGAGGTCGAGTTCCAACTTAACCTAGAGTAGAGGTACTTCGACTCGACAGATTTGATACGCCGCTAGCAGAGTTCCTGTACGAGGCGTTCTTTGAGTACTGCCACATAGAGTACGGGCGGCTACTTCACTTACGGGAGTTGAGAGTGTTCAGGATCCGATCAGAGATTCGACACCCTAGGGTGGACTCATCTCTTTACGGCGGACTTGCCTCTCTACCCAGAGCTAGTGAGGTTGTTCTTCAGTAACCTCACGTTTGTCGAGGAGGCCAGAGGACAGGGTCATCCTTTTAGATTGATTCTTGAGAGCAGGGTCATGGAGAAATAGATCCGGTTCTCTACTAGGACACTGGCACAGATTCTTCAAGTGCCATACTATTCACATCAGTGCCTATGGATACCTTCTGGAGCAGAGGTAGATTGTTACTTGCTACCCTATGAGCTTCACAAGATGTATGATACGCTTTGGGATAGTTCGGAGTGTTACCTTTCACGGAACAGCGGATAGATGACGGATTCATCTCGGATCATCGGTCGCATTGTGGGCCAAAACATCATGCCGAAGGTTGAACATCACCATAGGGTTACAGTGATGGAGGCCGTATTCATCTACCAGATCTACATGGGATTTCAGATTGACTTGTCCTACATCATACAGAATGTCATGATAGACTTGGTGGCTCGTCCGAGTATGAGGAACCTTTGCTTCGGGAGATTACTGACATTAGTCTTCCAGCACTTCGGGGTGGATCTAGAGGGAGCAAATGCAGTCACTAGAGCATTGGGGTACACTATTGGGATGAGGACTATCAGGCATATGAGGCTTACCCAGACTGTGAGATCTCTAGGTCCAGAGGGTGAGGAGGATGATGAGACAAAGGAGGATGAGGTTGAGGTTCCAGCGGATGAGGGTGATGCTGGTCCAGAGTCTGATGATCAGGCGGCGGAGGACACAGAGATGCATGAGGCTGATCCAGAGTATCCTGAGATTCCCAAATCACCACATTTTGAGACTGGAGGCCCTTCACACTCAGTCCCAGAGACTTCAGATTTAGGTGCATAGATGAGATTGATGACTTCCATGCTAGAGACGATGGAGGTCAAACAGGAGCAAATATACAGTGCTATGGAGTCACGGCAGGAGCGTATAGAGCTCAAATTGACCAGATGGCCGAGGACTTCAGAGCATTCAGAGATCAGAGGAGATCACCTAGATAGATTGTACTTAGGATTTCCCTTTATGCTTTATCAAATGTAAACTTTTCTTAAAATTAATGAAGTTTCTCTTTATTATTGTGTATTATGCACTTTCCTTTATTGCATTACATGACATTTGTTAAAATATAATTATTGTGTATTATTCAAATAATCAATTATGCTTCATTAATCAAGTTTCTAATCCAAGTGTTCTATTATTCACTTCTAAGAGTAGATGAGTCATTTCTGGATCTATGACTCAGGAATATTCCGTTATTGTTTTATGTGGTTAGGATTTCCTTGAACTTTGGGCTCTGATACCACTCTGTCACATCCCCCCAACCGATACCCTAACTGGCATACCCGGGTGTGTGATCCACAGCCCTGAAGATCATGTATTGAGGAAATCATCCTCCCACATAAACGATAACATAATCATGAACAGAAAATAATCAATGTTTTAATATTATAAACAAAAGATCTAAATCAGAAAATGAACATCAGTATAATCAGAGTGCTGAAAATGATACCAGATGTAAGCACATCAAAAAGAAGTAGAGTGAGGCGGAAACTCACTCCACAGTTACAGCGGAATGTAGCACGTAAGTCTAAAAATAATTACAACTATTTCTCAAGGAAAGAAAGGAAAAGAAAGTCAAACTGAACTACGAGTTATCTATTCAATAGATAACATCTTCAAAATAGTGGACTTCATCAATCCAACACAGATGTTCCAATTCTACGTTATGTCTAATCGTAGTACGCAACTTGATCGCTCGAGGGATCATCAGGGTGATCTTCATTGTTGCCAGTACCTTGCGTGTAGTACGCTTCCTCGGCTTGCGCTTCATCGTATTGTCCTTAATAATAGTCAATACCTGTAGAATAATCTAACAAAAAGATTGCACAAAAAGGAGTGAATTCGAATGAACTCGGCAAGGCAAGTTAACTCATAACAACATAAATAACATACAACAGAACATAACAAGATGCAATGCAATATGAAACAGATAATGTATGTATGCATCTAAACTCTATGTATGCCGGTCTCTATTGGCAGACATGCTTTAGTCATAGCACAATATTTCTCTGGGTAAGTCTCAATCACTCGGCTCTAGTTGGTAATGGGTCCATCATCCCTCGGGATATTCCATGGCTAGGGGTTAAGTCACCGCTCTCTCACATCACCATTGGTCTAAGTACTGGCACATGTCAAGGTTAAGCCTAGCCCAATGCAAGTCATCTACTCAGTCACATCAACTCAGTTCCAGATACGTCCATTCCTTCCCTCTCAGGATCCTTTCCGGTATCCTTCACACTAGAGTCCTCATAGTCCCGGACTACAGACTCATCAACCCTATTGGTTATCCACATATGGTAAACGGGAAGCTCTCATGTCCCCTCACGGGTTGGTTACTGGTCTTGAGCGCCCATGAGCCCAAGTCTATCCATATACAACTCTCCTAATAAATGGCCCCCACAATGTGACTCCTGTCCTCTCATGGGTTGGTTACTGGTCTTGAGCGCCCATGAATCCCCATTACTACCACGGGTCATTTGGTCTCTAATACCCTTCCGACTAGGGTCTGATATAACGAGGACATCCTAGCCAAACACTGCTAGACAGCCCTAGGTATGACAACCAATGGTTCAGGAAGGTGTCAATGGGCAACCCCGGAAATATCCCATACTATTTCCGTTGATGTCCAAGGATAGAAGTGTCAAAAGGACAACTCTCAATCCCAAACCATACTTAATCAAACACATTCTCAAATCAGTCATAACATACAAAATCAACAACTCATCATACAAAGAGAATGTAAAAGCATAATCCAATCATTAAACAATATGTAGTAATAAGCATTTCATATAATCTTGAATAATGAAAAAGAAAAAAATAAGTGAAGTGCTACTGTACTTACAGTAGTACATCATCAGTATAAACTACAATAACAATAGTTAAACTCAGAGTTTCTTAAATTAGAAACCAAAGTATACGCGATCTATGTTATTATGAAATAATTGTCCTTACCTTAATTATCGTCGAAGATAATCCAAAGATCATAGAGAGAGGTTCCAAACTTAGCAATTAAACCCTTACAATTATAAATATAACATTAGGAAAGAAGCCCAAAAGATCAGAGAGCAAACGAATCAAACAAAGCGAAAAATAGAGCTTCTGACTTCATTGGTCGATTGATTGGTCTACTGACTCCAGTCGACCAATAGTGTCACATCCCACCCTAAATCCACCAAGGGGGTACCCTATTTGGATTACCGGGGAGTGAATCACGGTCCCGCCGATCAAGTTTAAGAATAATGATAGTCACTTAGCACAATAATATAATCAAAAGCAAGAACAATTCTTCGTATTCAAATACTTTAATAATAAAAGTCAATAAAGGATCTCAGAAGGATTCACATATAACATCTGAGTGCGAAATGATTCAAAGAGGATACACAGTCAAGTGTGAAAAGGAGGGAGGGAACCCATCCTATAATAATAGCGGAAGATAGATCGACTAAAATTAAGGGTTACAACCGGTTCCCAAAATGACAAGGGAACAAACTAACTACAGTCTCGACGAATCAAATAAAAAGGTTAAAAAGAAAATGGGACGATATCCCGACACTAGCACACAAGCGCAAAGGCCGAACTGCTTCAGATAAGTAATAATCTCGGACCGCTAGTCTTTATCAACTTGTACACCGTGACCAGTGGGGTACGGGTCATCAACTTGGTCTTCAGAGTGTTGATTGTCAAAGTCGACAGTAGTAGTACCTGCAATAGAGTCTAACAAAGATGTTGCAAAAAGGAGTAAGTTCAAAAGAACTCAGCAAGGCTGTTATTCCATAAAACATAAGCCATATGATACAAACCACAACATGATGCAATATGTTATGAAACACATGATGCAAGTATGATTCTAACTCTATGAATGCTAGTCTCTAAGGTAGACATGCTTTAAGTCATAGCACCATACTTCTTTAGATAAGTCTCAGTTCACTCAATCACCGGGGGAATTGGGTCTTGCATCCCCTTCAGACAAATCCATGGTTGGGGTTTTGATTACCACTCTCTCACATCACCATTTGGTCTAAGTATTGGCGCATGTCACGGTAAAGCCTAGCCCAATGCAAGTCATCTACTTAGTCATATAATGTCAGATCCAGATACATCCATTCCTCCCATCTCGGGATCCTTTCCGATATCCTTCACACTAGAGTCACGGATATTACCCACCAGACTCATCAACCCTATTGGTCATCCACAAATAGTAGACGGGAAGCTCTCACGTCCCCTCACGGATATGACCCACCAATCCTCGAGCGCCCATGAGCCCAAATCTATCCATTTGCAACCCTACCAATAAATGGCTCCCACAATGAGATTTATGACCTCTCACGGATCATCTCACCGGTCTTGAGTGCCCACAAATCCCCACTGCTACCACGAGTTGTTCGGTCTCAATGCCCTTCCGATTCGGGTCTGATACGACAAGGACATCCTAGCCAAACAACTAGACAATCCTATGTATGTCATCCAATAACCCGGGAAAGTGTCAATAGGCATCGTTGGAGAACATCCCATACTATTCCCTTCGATGCCCAAGGACAGAAGCATCAATAGGACTCTCCCCAATCCCAAGTTATACCTAAGCAATCACATACTTAAGTCCATCATATCACATACATTTGATACATCATCATGATAGAAGTTAAATCATAACATCGAAGTGATCCATCATATATACAAGTAGCAAGAATAATAAATCATTATAACAAGAGTATATGAAATCACAATACTACTATTCTAAAACATGTATAGCAATCCTATGATATTCAAAAGTAATTAAGAGGCTATGTTCACTAAGTTATGAGCATCAAGACATAAGCACATAGCCTATGTATTTATGGCGATAACCATCCTCACCTTAAGTCGCGATGATGATAATCCAACAATCTCAAAAGAATGATCCAAAGATGATAATAAGACCCTAGACAAACATAAATGAAAGGTTAGAAAAGAAATCGGGAAAATCGGAGGTCGAATGGGTCAAAATGGAGCAAGGTTGCTGTCAGTAGCATGTTTGGTCAATGCACTTTGGTTGATGGCATCGACCAAAGACCATCAACCAAAAGTGGTTTCGAGCAGCAAGTTGGATTTTGGTGATTTGGTCCGAAATTTGTCTTCTGGGGCTCGGATTGATCCAAAACTTGGAGGGATGATTAATAATGATGAAAGGACACTACCTAGCAAGTATTATCACAATCCAATGGTCCAAATGAAAACCCCCAAATTGAGGTCCTATGTTCTAAAGACAAGAATCCTAGCATTCATGAGAAATGGATGTAATTGAAAGGGAAGCTAAAGAATTAGTTGGGGAATGGTTGACTGAAGACAGAGTCAACCAAACAAACTTGCTATTAAATAACAAAAGTTTTAGAGATGCCAACATATGGACGACTAAACCAAGAAAAACTATAGTCTGGCCAACCTCATCTTCCTCAGTGGTAGAGCCTTATTCACTAAGCTAGTTAGAGCCTTATTCATCGAATTCATCCTATTCAGCATTACTACTCTCCTTCTTGGCAAATTGAGAACTGACAACTTGGAATGAAAGCTCAAGAGCTCGACCATTTCAATGATTCTGCTTAACCATGAACAATTTGACCAAATCAATGGTTTGAGCACTACAAAGATTCAGATGCATTCGACCACTACATTGGCTTAAACGGATATGATGCAAAAGATCTTATCCCCATAAATGTACTGCTTACAGCATTGGACGAGCAAAAGTCAGACCAAACTCTACCCAACCAAATCAAAGCTTGATTAAGAGGAAGACCTAGCTCCTTGGTCCGAGCATGGAGCCACTGTGACCAAGTGACTTATGGTCGACCTAAAATAGACCGACTAGGGTCAACCATGAATGGACCAAACAGATTAGAACTTGGTCGAACATAAGTCAACCGCGTAACATAACATGCAATGAACTTAGTTAGAGTTCAACTAACTTTTGAAGACTTTGGAATGGATTCCTTGTCGAACAAGGAGACCAGGAAGGACTCCATCACTATCTGGTATTGGAGACCTGCGAGGACTCTATCACTCTATGGAATGTCCAATCGAATGATCAGCATCAAGAACATGGCAACTTGAAAGATTTTCATTTAGCAACTTGAAAGCTTTTTGAAGTTTTTGATTGACCACGGAAGATTGCTCGACCAAGAAAATAACAAAAGAGACACAGAAGAAGAATATTGCGATTAACCAAATATAATGTTGCTGATTATACAATAACTCGACCAACTTTCGAGCAAACTGAGCTGTAACTCAAGAAAGAAACAATCAGATCCAATTCAAACATCCTACCCTACTGGATATTACTCTGCTCTATTGTCACATCAGCATCAAATGTGTCGTTTGTGTTGTCTTTAAAATTAAAAGTCAAGTCAAAAATCCCTTGACCAGATCGAAGTCTAACCAGGAAAAACTTAGTCCCTTAGCTCGAGCACAGAGTTAATGTGACCAAGTGACTGGGGGGCTTATGATGTGACCAAACAATAATAGGCCAACCTAGGTTGACCGAGGAAAAAACTTGATCGACCAAGCCTTGGTTGGACCACGAATAAACATATGTAACGTATGCACTAAGCAACATGTACAATATGAATTGTAACCAACCTCCTTAAAGATAGGGATAAGGATCCAGATCAAGTCGGATAGTTTAAATTGCTATTAAAATCCAGTTCAGACTCCACAACTACAATCTAAGTAATACTCTCTCAGCGGATAAGACTCCTCCTCTCATCTGTGAAGTCAGCAACAATTATAGAGTTCAAGTTGAGCTATATCACTACAAAGCCATGGTAACCTACTAAACTATAAATACCCACAACTTCACCATTATCAGGTACACCTTCTTGGGTTAATCTTTCGAGCATTGTGAGCTTTGCAAGTTATTTTCTTCTTCTAAAGCTATGCGCTTCCACTGACTTGATCTTCAGAGACGTTCCTCAACCAATCCGGTCAAGCACGTTTTTTGCAGGTTGTTCGCTTGCACTATCAAACAGATTTTTAGAACAACAGGTAGGAACATAAATTTATTTATTCATGTACTAGTTTATTTCATCCAATTATGATTTTTGATTATGAATGGATTGGAAATGGGTGGTTCTGCATACATGTAAATCTTACCCAGGGTTGTGGGTACGCCCATTGCCCTTGGTACCTTTGCATTCACATAGATATTATGTGCATTGATTTAGGCGTCTAGATGCATCGCTAGATAGTTTCTTTTGCATGCTACTACCCATTCGGCATGGGCATTGAAGCCGAGTGACCCGTGATAGCAATAGCTTGGCTATGTGCACGTCCAAAAAACAATTCAAATTCATGATGAAACACAAGCCTACTAACGTATCATGCAACGTTTGGGTTGTATATGTTGAGAGTTGGGCTCGTGGGGTGCCCAAAGGATGGTTCAGAGCCGTGAGGGGACACGGGAGGCATATACCCTAGTATATATGGATGACTATAGGATTACGGGGTATTAATCCAAAAGACGACTCAAAGCCACGAGGAATAATATTCCTGGAGAAGGATACTAGACCAAAAAGGCATTAGGCATGAGAAAAGGTGTGAAACCCAGCCCTAACCTTAACCCGAATACTCTTTGACTGTAGGTCCGAAGACCCAAAGTAGAAGTGAAAGTCAACTATGGGCCATATTGGTAGAAGACATAGTGTTCGACTCCGAACCTAAGGAGATTGAAGATGATGCCCCATACTTGAAGACAGTGTTGAATATAGAGAAGAGACTACGCCTTGATGAAGAGGAGATTAGTTGATGACCTTAGAGCTTGGTGGGATATGTTTTAAAGCCATCTTTCCATGCTAGGTATGTTAAAGTATATGTGTTTAAAGTTTCGTTTGATTCCGAGTAGTGGAAGACCCTCAAATCCCTGTCTTTGGATTTGTTGTCTGCCTGGGTCGACTGCTTGGGTCGACTGGGCCAGGCTACCCAGCCAATCGACCAAGAGATGCTAAGAGCAGAATCTTCTGTTTAGGTTATGTTGCTATATATACCCCATGACTTCGTGATTTTAGTATCCCTAGCCTCCAAAACACTTAGAGAACGAAGGGAAACCATCTCCAAACCTCCAAAAGTGTAGAAGAAGATCTAACCTTGCAAACTTGCAAGTTCTCTCTCTTGTTCAATCAAAGGTTAGTATTCAATCTTTTGTGTTCTTGATTCATTCTTTTTATGATCACTCTTATCTCTGAACTGAGATTATGATGAAGATGATGCAACCTTGTAGTCATATCTTTATAATCTCTTTTCATTCTCTTATGCCATGATCATCTCATTCATTCTTAACATGATTTTTATCATTTCTTCTTAAACTATGATCATATTCCTATTTTGATTCATTCTAGCATTATAGATGCTTCTCTATGATTATTCATACCTCTGGTCTACTGTGTTCTTGTATTAGAATGAGATCTTATCATCTCTAGTTCATCTCTTTCATTCATAGCATGTTTCCAATGAAAACCATGATTTTTACCAAAATAGAAACTATGATTTCAAATTAGTAAGTAATGCTTTTAATGGTTGTTTGATGTCTAAATTATGCTTTTTAGTCTTAGACTACTGTGTTAGACATTCTCTCCAAGTTTCGTTGCATTCCGGATTGTGTAGCATAGGTTTCGGATCAAGATTCTATTCTTGGATTCGGATTTGCTCTTGGGCAGACTGCCTGGGTCGACTGACTCAGTCAACCCAGCCAATCAACCCGCAAGAACAAAATCTGATTTCTTCGTCCGATTCGATTCGATTGATGCTTATTCTTTTAGGACTACTTCCTAATGATTGTGTGATGCTATTCTAGGTTTTGTTTACTAACTTTGGATTCATCCTCTTGTCCGCCCGGAATATATTCGAATCTATTTAAGGTAAGGAAAGTTGTTACCATATTAACATAGATTTAGTTTCTAATTTGGGAACTACGTAGATTTGCTACTGTTATGTTAGTTTCTATTATGATATGAATGCTGCAAGTACATTAGGATCTTATTTCCTTATTTACTTTATGTACTTGATCATGTATAAATACTTATTCATGTATGTTTCTTATTTATTTGATCTTGTCTTATTATACTCTTTCATATGATGAGATATTTGTCGTGGATGATATGACTAAATTATGATTGTGATTGTTTAGGTATGATTTGGGATTGGGGAATGTCCTTTTGACATTTCTGTCATTGGACCTCATTGGGAGTAGTATGGGATATTTCCAATGTTGCCCTTTGACACTTTCCCGGATTATTGGTTGTCATACCTAGGACTTGTCTAGCAGTGTTTGGCTAGGTTATACCCCTGTTATATCAGACCCGATTCGGAAGGGTATTGAGACCGAACGACCCGTGGTAGCAATGGGGATTCATGGGTGCTCAAGACCGGTGAGTTATATCCGTGAGGAGACATGAATCACATTGTGGGGACCATTTATGGGTAGAGTTGCATATGGATAGACTTGGGCTCATGGGTGTTCAAGACCGGTAACCAACTCGTGAAAGGACATGAGAGCTTCCCGTTTACTATATGTGGATGACCTATAGGGTTGATGAGTCCGTATTTGAGAGAGTCGGATACGTTGACTCTAGTGTGAAGGATACCGAAAAAGATCCCGAGAGGGGAGGAATGGACGTATCTGGATCTGAGTTGATGTAACTAAGTAGAAGACTTGCATTGGGCTAGGCTTTACCCTGACATGCGCCAATACTTAGACCAAACAGTGATGTGAGAAAGAGGTGACTTAACCCCCAGCCATGGACTGTCCAAGATGGATGAAGGACCCTTTGCCAACCGAGGATGAGTGAATTGAGACCTTCCCAAAGAAGTATGGTGCTATGACTTAAAGCATGTCTGCCTATAGAGACCAGCACATATAGAGTTAGATTCATACATGCATTGTCTGTCTCATATCATATCACATTATGCTTTGTTTATGTTACTATGTTATTTATGCTATTATGGAATAACTTGCCTTGCTAAGTTTCTTTTGAAACTCATTCCTTTTTATACAACATCTTTTGTTAGATTATTCTACAGGTCTTGATGGCTATGAAGCGCAAGATGAAGAAGCGTACCATATGCAAGGTGTTGGCGACTATGAAGATTACTTTGAGGACTCCTCAAGTGGTCTCACTGGTTACCAAGATTAGCTCTACTGTGGAGCGTAATTGATGAAGTCTATGTTTATGAAGACGTTCTTTATAAAGTAGGAAAAACTCTAGCTTAGTTAGATTATATCTTTCTTTCTTGTTTTTAGAATCAATTGTAATCTCCTTTGATTTTCGAACTACATTCCACTGTACTCGTGGAGTGAGATTCCGCCTCACTCTATATTTGATTTTATATATCTATTGGTATCTTTTCCGCAATCTGATAATTATTCCGTTACTTTACTTTGATTCATTTGAATAATATTGTTAACCTTGATTTAGTCTTGTTCTTGATTATATTATTGTGAATGTGGGAGGTTGATTTTACTAATTACTGGATCTTGTGGACTATGGATCACACACTCAGGTATGCCAGATAGGGTACCGGCTGGGTGGATGTGACAAAAGGTATCTAGACCACACATAGCATGAGACCTAGATGACCTTGTATAGGAGCTACGAAGTTCCCTGGCACCCGCCAACTCTCATACCAATGATAGTGTGTAACCCTAAACCCCAACCATGCTTGTGGATTGGGCTGTTATCCCTATACCGTAGTAACGCTAAAAAGATGGTTCGAAGTTGTGAGTCTGAGTGATGACTTCCCAGAGGAGGGTGTTATATTTTAATGTGTGTTTACTAAACAGAGACAAGTATGATAAGTTTTGTGAAATCCAGCCCTAACCTTAACCCGGAAACCCTGTTGTTTGTAGGTCCGAAGATCCGAAGTGAAGGTAGAAGACAATTATGGGCCATCTCAATGGAAGACATGGTGTTTGACCCAGAACCCATGGAAATTGATAATGGAGTTCCATACTTGGAAACCTTATCAGAGTTGGAGAAGAATCTACACCTTGATGAAGAAGTGTTTGGTTGATTGACTTAAAGCCTCATTGGACATAGTTCGAAGGTATCCCTCAATGCTAGGTGAGTTGTTTGTCTAGTTGGGAGAAGCCCCATTCAAAATTTTGAGGTTTGGAGCTTCAATGACTTGGGCTTGTTGTCAGCCTGGGTAGACTGGGCCAATCGACCCACAATCACAAGGACTGTTTTGTAAAACCTTTAATTTTAGGGTTTTTTATGCTCTACTTAATGGGACTACGTGGTTTTCAACCACAATTATTTCTAAAACCTCTGGAGAACTTGGAGAACCTCTCTCAAGCCCTCTCCTTGGTGTTGTGGAAGATCCATTGCTAGTTCTCAAGTTCTTTGGTGGTTATTCCTCAATAAGGTTAGTAATCTCTCTTAATCTTCTATTGATTTACTCTTATATTGATTTCTTTTCATCGCTGTGATTATGAAGATGGTTTTGCATTCTTGCAAATACCTCTTCTTCAATCTCTGCAGTTGCGAGTGAATCTCCATTCACTCCAATGCTCCTATAATCTACACAACTGAATTTCATGAAGAGATCTTGTGAAATCTTCATGAAGGTGTAATCATTCTATTGTTTCTAATTTTAAAGCATGTTAGATTCATTCTTATATTAGTTTCTATCATTGATCTGCTATTGTTATTCTTCTAGAGTGAATTCTCATTCTCTCTAGCCTCTCCGTTGAATCCATGAACTGTTTTCTCTGAAAACCCTATTTTTTATTAAATTAGAATTCCATTCTCTCGATCAATGTTGATGTCTAATCTATGCTAGTTAATCTTAGATTACCATTCTAGAAGTTCCTTAGAATTTTCAGAGTGTTTTGAATACTGGAAGATGAGTTTCGGATCAAAATTTTGATTTTTGCTTCATACTGTTCATTGGGTCGACTGGACCAATCGACCCAACCAGGCTGCCCAAGCTGACAGTATTGGATTTCTTCGTCTGTTTCGATCCATTTGACTTCTAATCTTCTAGGGTCTATTCCTAATGATTGAACTATGCTTGTCTAGGGTTTGTTTGCTAACCTTGGACCTATCCTCTTTGGTCCTATAATATCCAGCCCTATTCTAACCCTGACCCTAACCCAGATCCACTGTTGTATTCAGGTCCGAAGACCCGAAGCGATGGTAGAAGAGACCTATGGACCATTCTGATTGATGATCATGATTCGGAGACCGAGCCTATGGACATTGATGATGATACCCCTTGCTTAAATGCATTATCAGTGTTTAAGGAAAGTCTGCGCATCGGAGAAGATTAATCTAGTTGATGTACCTAATGACCTCCTGTGCACAATCCGAAGGTATTCCTCGAAACTAGACTTCTTGATTGAATTGTGGAAGAAAACCTCACTATAATTGACCTTGTATAGCCTTTCAAATCCCTACTTGAAGTTTCTTAACTAAACCTGTTTTTTCTGTGAGAAACATTTTGGTCGATCCTTTTGGTCGATGCCATCGACCAAAACCATCGACCAAAGTTTCCCAGTCTACCAAGTTAAAGATTCCATGGAATATTCCTATTCCATTTATTATGACCTCGAGCCTTGAGCCCTTGTGCAATCATTTTTTCACCTAAAATCGTGGGGAGAGCTTTCCAAGGCATCTCCTTGGCTAATGTGAAGGGCACCTCATCAAAAATTCATTGTTTACTATTGATTCTTGTCTACATCTTCCACACCAAGGTATGAATCACCATTCCACTCTCTATCCTACCATTTTCTATTCTTTTCTATTCCTTTCTTGCTGGTGAGACATTGGAAATGGTGCTGCAACCTTGCAACCACCACTCCAAGTGTCTACACATGATTAACCTATGATCTTCTTAGCCATCCATTGATGTTATGCCTCCACCTCATGCCTAGCATATGTATTCCTCAATTTTTCTATTAACATCATGTCATTTTGTACCAAACTGAGTTGTAGGACATGCTATGTTCATGTTTATCACTTCTATATGATTCCAATCGAAATTCTATTAGTTCCCCTAACTATTACATGCCATTTCCATGACAATGCAATCAATCCCAACTCATGCCATGATGTTTGTCACTTGAACTTGTTAGCTCAATTTGGGGCTTTTTGTTTGGACCATTGGATTGGGTAAATTTCTTGACTTATAGTGTCCTACTACTGTTGTTAAGTGTTCCTCCAAGTTTCAGATTGATTCGAACACCGGAAAACCAATTTTAGATGAAAACACCCAAAATACATCATTCTGTCCCGAAGGAAATTTTGGTCGATCCTTTTGGTCGATACCATCAACCAAAGCTGTTGTTGATAGCAACCTTGGCCAGATTTGATCCAATTAATATCCAATCTTCCTAATTTCTTCTCTAACTTATTATTGATGTTTGTTTAGGGCCTTAACAATTATTTTGGACTATTTCTTGGTACTCTCAATTCATCATCAATTCAACCCAAGGTAAGGATGGTTATCTCCATAAACATATAGATCACCAACTTATGATTTATGTTCTTGTTTATGAATAGAACCTTTTGATTATTTTTAAATCTTTATAAGACCGTTATATATGTGTTAGAACAGTAGTATTGACATCTTCATACTTTTGTCATGTTACATTACTATTCTTGTTTACTTATGTCTATGATGATCCATTTCAATATCATGATTTAAATTTTATGATAAGATACATTGGATGCATGAAAGATGATGAACTTGAATATGTGATTGCTTACGTATGACTTGGGATTGGGGAGTGTTCTATTGACACTTCTGTCCTTAGGCATCGAAGGGAATAGTATGGGATGTTCTCCGATGGTGCCTATAGACACTTTCCCGGGTTATTGGATGACATACATAGGACTATCTAGTTGGTTGGCTAGGTTTATCCTTGTCGTGTCAGACCCGAATCAGAAGGGCATTGAGACCGAACAACCCGTGGTAGTGTATGGTTGGATGGGTGCTCTAGGCCGGTAACCCATCCGATAGGGGACATAAACCATGCTACGGATACCCGAAAGGGGCCATTTATTGGTAGGGTTGCAAATGGCTAGACTTGGGCTCACGGGCGCTCAAAACCGGTAACCAATCCGTGAGAGGACGTGAGAGCTTCTCGTTTAATATTTGTGGATGACCAATAGGGTTGATGAGTCTGAAATCCGGGATTTCGCTGACTCTAGTGTGAAGGATACCGGAAAGGATCGTCAGGGGTGAGGAATGGACGTATCTGGATCTGACTTGACCGACTGAGTAAATGACTTGCATTGGGCTAGGCTTTACTGTGACATGCGCTAGTACTTATACCAAATGGTGATGTGAGAGAGTGGTGACCTATTCCCTTACCATAGTTTTTGAGATGACTTTATCGAACTTCCCTAGCAAACCCAAGATATCTTGTATGATTGAGGGGGAGTGACTGACCACCCAAAGAAGTATGGTGCCATGACTTAAAGCATGTCTACCCTAGAGACTAGCATTCATAGAGTTAGAATCATACTGCATCATATGTTCCATATCACATTGCATTATATATGTTCTGTATGTGTATGATTTCTCAATATGGAATAACTACCTTGCTGAGTTCTTCGAACTCATTCCTTTTGTACAAATGTTTTTAGATTATTCTATAGGTACCGAAGACTATGATGGCACCCCCTTCGAGACGGACTATGATTCCGCATACTACCCTTCAGGTAGTGGCATTTGTGAAGATCTGAGTGTTGGTGCCGAGGAGGATTACTATCCGCACCAGGGTTAGCCCCACGGTTTTGAGGGAGCGGCAAAGCTGGGTTTACTTCATTCATACCATTAAGGAGACTATTATTAGAGTAGAGGAAACCCTAGCTTAGTGCCCCATTCCCCTGGTGTATTTTTGGAGTATTTGGGCCTGTAATTAACTTGTTGGATTTATCTTTCAGATACTTGGACATGTAATTAACGTTATCACACTTCTTTTCCGCTGCCCTGAGAGAGTGGTCATCATACCTTCTCTCACCTTTATGATTATGTTCACACTTTACTGTTATCTGTCTTCCACACTCTGATTTATTTAATCTTATCTTATTCATGATACTTAGTATTAAATGTTTTTACTTTGATTATCTTTGTTCATGATTATGTCATTGTGTATGTAGGAGGCATGGACCTACGAATCTTGATCCTTGGACTGTGGATCACATTCCCGGTATTCCAAATGGGGTACTTGGCTGGGTGGATGTGACAGTTCCTCCAGAATTATTCGAAGTTATTTAAGGTAAGGACGACTGATTCTCTAATAACCTAAAATGCATGATCTATGGTTTATGATTCGGATTTGTACGATTATACTAGTGTTGTCTTAGTTTTATTATAATTATATTACTATTGTAATTTCTTCAACTACAATAGGTCTTATTCATGTAATTATTCTATTGAATTGATCATGTATGAATGATTATCTTTCTATGTATTGAATTAACGGTTGTGTATGTGAGTGACTAATTTTGGGAATGTGATTGCTTAAGTATAATTTGGGACTGGGGAATGTCCTTTTGACATTTCTGTCTTTGGACATCATTGGAAGTGGTATGAGACATTTCCTATGGCGCCCCTTGACTCTTTCCCGGATTATTGGTTGACATACCTAGGTCTTGTCTAGCAGTGTTTGGCTTGGATGTCCCTATTATATGAAATCCGATTCGGAAGGGTATTGAGACCAAGTAACCCGTGGCAGCAATGGGGGTTTATGGGTGCTCAAGACCAGTAGCCAACCCCTAAGAAAACATGAATCACATTGTGGAGCCATTCATTGGTAGGGTTGCAGTAGTAGACTTGGGCTCATGGGCGCTCAAGACCGGTAACCAATCCGTGAGAGGACATGGAGAGCTTCCCATTTACTATTTGTGAATGACCAATAGGGTTGATGAGTCCATAGTCCGAGTTGGTTGTAGCCATAGGATACGCTGACTCTAGTGAGGAAGATACCGGAAAGGATCGCGAGAGACAAGGAATGGAAGTATCTGACTATGACTTGATATAACTAAGTAGAAGACTTGCATTGGGATAGGTTTAACCCTGACATGCGCCAATACTCAAACCAATGGTGATGTGAGAGAGTGATGACCTAAACCCCAGCCATGGAATGTCCAAGAGGGATGCAGGACCCAATTACCACCGGAGAACCCAAGATACCGAGATGGTTGAGGGAGAGTGATTTGTGACCTACCCAGAGGAGTATGGTGCTATGACTTAAAGCATGTCTGCCGATAGAGACCAGCATACATAGAGTAAGAATCATACATGCATGTTTGTTTCATATCATCCTGCGTTCCTTATATTTTGCTATCATGCTTTACTGTGTTATTATAGAATAAACTGCATTGCTGAATTCTTTTGCATTCACTCATTTTTGCAAACATCTTTGTTAGACTTATCTGCAGGTATTGATGACTATGAAGGCCAGTATTATGAAGCCCAAACGGATGATGCATACTACGCCTAAGGTGCTGACCTCGGTGACTACGATAGTGAAGAATTCCATGGTGGCGGTGTATCGTACCAGGATTAGTCACACCCATGTGCTAGTTCAGCGTTATCTAGATACTTAGACTTATACTTTTAGAAGTGTTCTCTATAGGTTTGAAGAAACACTAGTGTAGTTTTTGGTTACTTCTTTTCTATTCCTCTTATTTTAGGAATCGGTTGTAATCTTTCTTTTTACTTTCGATCTACATTTCTGCTATACTATAGAGTGATTTTTCCACTACACTCTACAACAAGACTAAATCAATGTTACACTATATTAACTGAAAGATCGAGATAAGATTCAAAGAATATTCAAAAGAATATATATATATATATATATATTCTTTTGAATATTCTTTGAATCTTATCTCGATCTTTCAGTTAATATAGTGTAACATTGATTTAGTCTTGTTGTTGATTATATTATTGTAAATGTGGAAGGTTGATTTCTTTGATACTGATCTTTGGGGCTATGGATTACACACTCAGGTATGCCAGAGAGGGTACTAGCTGGGTGGATGTGACAGGTTTCATAGGAGCATACTTGCACTTATGCATCACACCATTACATTGCACTTATAGTCTTGGTCATACGTGTTAAATGCGTGGAATATGATTTTGTTGATCTCACTAAGTTCAGTGGAACTCATTCTTCGAAGAAATCTTTCTTTTTAGATACTTATGCAAGGTATGAAGACACCGCCATCTCGAAGTACAAAGTGCCAATGGAGCTTTATGACGTACCGGCGGGCGAGAACATGAAGACACACAGAGGCTTGTGCCCATGCTTGGACTGTTCCTACGAGGTTGAGCCTTCTGAGTTTCATGGTTTTGCTTAGGGATGTGGTGGCTTTAGTTAGGTAGATCTAAGTTTTTTATTGGGTGGTTAAACAATACCATTAATCACACATTAAACTCATGTACATTTGATATACTCACATTGACTTCTGCTGACTAACTTAGATTCAGATGACTGCAATAACCATATTTGATACTTTAAAATAGTTGCTCCTTTGATTATGCTGTAAACCTAATCCTAGTGAGGATATGGATCACATCCATAGGTATCTAAATAAATCTGATACTAACTGAGTATGGTGTGACATGCTAGATGCTTCTAATGTTCCTATTTTAGTGCTGCAATTTCTATTTTCTAAGTCTTTTTTCTTTTTTTTTCTTGCTTTCTTTTTACTGGATATTTTATAATATTTGTTTCTATGTTTGGACCAAATATTTTGTAATCTTTGTTTCTACTTTTAGACTAAAATTTATGTAATATTTGTTTCTAGCTTTAGTAGACAGAATACTCGCACATAAATAAAGTAGCCTACAATTCTAAGAGACCTATCTAGAATCGAACAAGTTGTTCCATCTGTGCTGGTTTCTTCTTCCTTGCTTCTTTACTTGTGCTCAAATCTGGTTTGATTATTCTGTCCTAGTAAATTGCTGCCTACAATTCTAGGATATCCAACCAATATTGCAGTGAATTATTCCGTCTCTGCCGGTTCTTCTTTTTCTTCCTTGCTTGAATAAGAATCTTAGTTTGATTATTAATTTTATTTCTAACAAAACTATTTCAGAAACATTCTATCAAGTTTTTGTAACAAAACAAAATTTGCATGTCCTGCAAAAACCATTCTTCAGACAAGTATTCCCATCCAACCACGTTTAAAGAACAAAAGGCAAACCATTTTAAGTAATAGATAGACCTATTCAACAACAGCATTATTAAATGCATCCTAAGATTCCAAAACTTGCAACTAATCCAAAGCTTTGAGTTCTTTAACATTTATTCTACCGGGGATTCTTTTATGCCAATTATTCCCGTGAAAGGAGAGATGATACATCCAATTAAAAAATAGAAATCATGAAAAACAAGATTATGAACCAAGAGGAGCCCGCGTGCTTTGCCCAAAGCCGGGTAGAGAATTGTGCTCCCTTACACATTTAAGCACTGAAATAAATCCCTCAAAAATATGGTAAAAGGATGTAGAGTAAATCCAATCTTCCACCCTGACAAGTAGAGTAGGGGACCAAGAGAAGCCAAGTGCAGAAGGAAACTACTTTTCAGATAACCATTCCAAATGTTCAAGACACAGTCCAGGGTATTCTTTTAATTTCTCCAAGTGAACAAGACCAAAAAGGGTGGATTTCTTCAAAATAATCCTTCCCGATTTACCCTCCCGTCCCTTTTATTCATTCAGATATATGACAATTTTAACCCTTTTTTTTTTTTGGGAACAAAACATCCGCGGTTTCCAACCAAACGAAAAATTAAAATTTAGAACAAAAAAAAAAGAAGAAAGAAAGAGAGTACACGTGCACTTTGTACTACATCACATATAACTGTATAACACCACGTTGTTTGGCCATTGCTCCTTGCTCCTCTAATTTAGCTGTCAAGTGATAACAAGCTAAAACCATACCAAAACTGAGAAAGGAAAAGCTCTACTTACCACATAATCACATAACCAGCTAGGTTCAAAACCTTGAACTCTTTAGTCAGCTAAGCATGCTCTGGGTTGATCAAAAACTGTGAGCATAAGAAGACTGGACTGCTTTTTTTCATCAGATTGGGAACCATAATATACAACTAAGAACAAAATTATTCAAAACATGGCAGAAAGAGTAAAATGCACTGAGAACACCAAGTTTCCCGGAATTGCGAGTCCGCGATCACAAGCCGCCGCAAATAAAAGTAGAAACAACACCCAGCGACTAAATTTTAGACAACTGATCCACCAACACCACCAACCCCCCACAAAACTTTTTCTTGCTCTTGCCATTCAGTTGGGGCCCTGCACCTAAAGGAAACGCTTTCCCATCATCTGCATTCTACTCAAAGCTACTTAATTGGTTGACATGGATCCTTTATCGTCGGACAATATACAGAAGCATGAAACATTTAGAGGCCAAGAGCGCACAACAAAAACCGTAGTAGAAAAATTCACCAAATTTGAGAAGGCCCAGCGCCATCCATCCGTGTCACAACAATGCAGAGAAGTTCCGCCTCTCAGGCTTGTACGTTTTCTGCTTAATCACAGCTTAGTACCCCCACCCCCCTTTGCCTTGCATCATCAACTACCAAAAGTCTGGTTCGAGGTTCCTATGTTTATGTGCCAGCTGGCTGAATGAGATTTAGACCAGATTGACGTCTCACGTGCTCTGGTATCAATCTGTTAATGAGCTCTGGTGGAGCTCCAGCTAACTACATCCAGAGAGAAACATAAGCAACAAAGTTGACCATCAGTAGGTGAGCCACACTCATGACAAGGTAAATTTCATAACCAACCCCTTCTCAAACCACATATAAGAGTTGCATATGATTCAAATGATTTAAAACAAGTATTTGCCTATGCCTCGAACTCCAAAAGCAGGTTTTTTATATCTAAAGCCAGCTACTTACATCCCAAATGCCATGTGCAAACTGAGATGGAGCCCAAATCAGATTAGATTCAGTCACTGGACACCAGAATACCAGATTCAACTCAAGGACCCCAGTTTTACCTAGGAAAGATTCTTTTTGCTGCTACATTCTGATGTAAACTGTTTCCAAGGGTTCCACATGGGCTAGGGTTACTTCCCCAAATCTAGGACCCCTAATTCGAACAACAGGTATGTTGATACTTTTACCAATTTCGTGGTGTCCTAGGTCTGGGTCCAATTGAGTCCAGTTAGTTGTGTAGACCCTAGATCTATTTTTATTTTCTCATTAAGATTAGTATTTTGTGAAGAGTCCTTGTCAAGGTGTGATTCCTAGTTGTGTTGGGATCCCCTCGTTTGAGTCTACTTTTTATTAGGAATCCATATCTACTCTTAGAATCCTAATTGAATCTCTCCAGAGTATGTTATGATAGTCCTTTTTTTTGTGAGGTAGTTTATCAAGTCAGAGTCCTAATAAGAAGTAGAAATCAGTTTGAGGTCAATTAGCTCTCCTAGTCTGAGTCTTGTTTTGTTTCTTTTTGAGGCTATAAATAAAGCCTTCATTTTTGTAACAACAAGTTGAAAGGGTCAATAAAATTTCTGAGTTTGGAAAGAAGTTGTGGGCTTCCTTGGGTGGTCTATGGCAGATTTGAGAGTGCATCTTCTTCAAGTTCAGCCATTCTTCTTCGAGTACAGCAGCCATTAACCATCTCCAAGTAAGTAAACATCAACCCCAGCCTCTCTCTAACCCCCCCCCTTCTCCTAGCCTTCCCGCAAGCCCTTCCCACCCTTCTTCCTGCGGCAGCAGCAAATCCCCTTCCCCTTCAGTCCTAGATTCCCTCAATCTCTTACCCCCTCCCTTCCCCAATAGAATCGCATAACTCCCCTTTCCTAATCCTACTTTTAGTTCATCAAAACGCCTTCATCCATTAGGTTTTCAATTTCTGCAATTCATATTCATCCTTTAGAAACCCTAAAACCCCTAGTTTCATTAGAACCCCTTGTCTTCCAAAGCTTAACTGCAATTCCCTCACCCTTTAAGGATTAGCTTCCCCAACTTATACTCGATCTCAACCCCACCCTGTGCCAAGAATCCTTACCTCAATAGGACTCTTCAAACCAAACCTAATTCGAGTAGGACTGCCAAACATATTAGGATTAACCTGAAAACTATAAAACACCAATAACAGACCCTTCCCAAGCCCAACCGAAACTCTATAGTATCAATCCCGAAGCCCTGACTTAAAATTATAATTCTGGAATTATAGTACAGCAGCAGCCGAACCCTAACTCCTTTCACCTTCAATCCTAAAACCCCTTAAATTCAAAGTTAAAACCATTCCCAGGTCTGAGAAACTGCAATTACACCATAGGAAGAAACCTAAAACCCAATTCCCTTTGGTCCTAAGCCTGATCAAAATTTCCAAGGCCTAAACCCCAACCTTGCCAACCCAAATTCCTCCGAGAAATCTCTCATCATCAGCATATACAGCCTCGGAAGACCGCTGGTTCCCAAAGAGGATCCTGGAGTGAGCCTAAAACTAGGAAGACATTCCTACAAGCTAAACCTAGAATTTGGTTAACATATTCAATTCTGTATTTACTTCTCAAATGACCATGAATGTAACAACATATGAATGGAGTAAATTTTTTAACATATCAGAATTAATTTTATTTAGATCCTTACAAGTCCAGTCTATCCAAAGTGTCACATTTTACATGCTTCCCTTTGTTTAGAATAGAAAAAAAATGAACTCTAACATCTAATAAATAAAAACTTCAATTCTTGAAATTTAGAACAGAAAACATACTGTTTATCGTGCATAAACATAGTTTCAGGCAGGCACAAAACATGGTTAAAATTTTCAAAAGTTTTTAAGAAATGCATAGGTAAGAGTTTCAGGAGTTACAAGACATACTTCCTGTTTGAAGTTGAAGAGAGGAGGTAAAGGCCGACCATTAGGAAGGCGGGCATTGGGCTCTCGAAGTTCGTCAAAAAATGGATGAGCACATGCCTCTAGCTGCAGAGGAAAAAACTGATGTCACTACTGCATTTCAACCATACACAAAAATAAATTTTCTTGCTTAAGTGATTTAGATGGTTTTCATCTTGTTTAGACGTCAGTTAGATCATTAATTATGACCATATACTTGAAGAATGATGAAGTCTATTCACTGTGTAAAAAAGAGAATCACATTCGTAGAACAATACATATGGTCACAGAACAGGGCCGGGTTTATGCAAAGCACTTAATCATCAAATATAAGTCTGAAGCATAAGATTCTACATAGGAAAATTTCAATTACCAAGCAAGCTAATCAGCTGAATGAAGGCTTCTAACTGGAAGTGTATATGTTCCTTCCAGACCAGAAACTAACATTTTGATACAAAAAAATATAGGTCTCAAAAAATAAAGCAAAAAAGAAAAACCCCTGCAACCTCCCCCCCCCCCCAGACACGTACATGCAAAATGACCTCTGCACCAACCTTGAACTAGGGATGCATATGTCATTTTGGGCGCCTGAAGGCTGGATCAGGCTCATGGGCAGCATGTCCGGTGTGATTGGGTGGCATTCTTTGTCCCAAAATAAACCTATTGAAACTTTGTGAACTCCAAGATGCTTACAGGAAGAAAAGCCCAAAAGTTGCAGAGTACTATAGAAAAGTGTGATCTGATCAACTCATTGGCTTTACATTTCGTTAAAAATGAATCCACATGGTAGGAGAACTCTCGAGATCCGGCAAGGTAACTCTCTTTTCCATTTAGCGAGGCAAGATGATGTGCGAGAAGCAACAATGTGCTTAGCACATAGGGTCTCAACTCTCCAGTAGTAACTTGGATGATCAGATTATCAGTTGGACTTTGTAATGGAATTATCAACATGTGAAATGTATTACACTTGTTTGAATTTTGAACATTGAACTTTAATATATGAGCATATGACATGTATGGTAGGACATATTAAGGTTTAAATTTAGCATAGTCATTTCCCACTTGGCATCCAAAATGAAGCTCACGTTTACACTTTTTTTTTCTGTAAATTTGAAGTAACCAGTGTGTTCAGAAGGGCTGAAATAGTCTGGACAACAAGTTTCAGCCCCAAGTTATCCCTAATAACCCTCGAATGGAGTCTCAAGTTGGGAGGAGGATATTCCATCAACTCAGCAAGATCTTACCCAGATCTCGAGCAAACCCTCATTTTTGAGTTGGTGAGATCGGCCTCGGGATCAAGATCATGAACCATGCTCAAAAAGAGCATCTTGGTTTGACTGTATCACTCTTCCAAATGAATTTGTATATATATATAAACAGGTCGAGATCCAGAAAGGCAGGAGCTTTGAGATAATGGAACAAAGTTAAAGAGCCTAACATAGCTAGATATGGATAAGAGGGCATCGAATACATATGGTGAGCTACAACAATAGTTAAAGAGCCTAACATAGCTAGGTTAAGAGATAATTGAGCATGCCATGATGTTGTTAGGATCTCATATAGGCCTTTATGACTTGGCCTGTAAATGGGCCTTTATGAGCCTCTAAAATATCTTTCAGGCCATGACCAATGCCTCAGTTGGTCCTATACATGTGACCAGCTATCAAGAAAAGAATTGCAATCACTAAATGATGGTGTGCAATATCGGTCAACCATAGACCCCCTGTTAATGGATCGAATCCTCCACAAAAAGTAAGAAATTCCACATATTTTGACCAATTTAAGGTGAAAAATGGGGTTGCTCCCTCAACAAAACTGGGATAAAGTTGAGCCAAAAGATCCCGATTCAAGATAAATTCATGAGGAAGTGGGATTTCTTTAGGATCTACTCCAGCGTCTAGAAATTGGTTGATCGGTAAAGATACATGGACTTGGTGTCCCGCCCAAGAAAGAGACCCAAGTTCTGGTAACCCCGCTAAGTGGTGATTCAACATAGATTCTACATCTTGGAACCAAGCCAATTTTGGAGCAGCTTTAAACATGCCTTTGTCTGCCATCTAGAGATCGTACACCCTAATTGAAAACCTCCATCAAAGCCTCTCCTGATCATAAAGACCACATTAAATCACAAAACAAACACTTCTCTCCTCCCTCAAACCCATTAACTTCAACAGTATAGTGTTACCACTGGATGGATCCACCCTGGGATACAGACTTAGAAAACCATCGAGAATATACTGTAACAAGCATCCATAAGACTGTCTATGCAGTCACTGATTTAATATACAAGCGGAACATGGCTAAGGACCAAAAATAATTTTTGGGCCCTCAAGCCAACGCCATATAAGGAAAAGGAAAATGAAAATGATACTCACAGCAGTACAGCGAAGACTAGGTGAATACTGCAGAAGCCTTGAGGCAAGATCAATCGCTTCTGGAGGCATCCTCTTGTGGAAAACCTGTGTAGACGAACTTTAAGTCAAATAACAAGGATACATAGAAAACCATATCATTTTCCACTAGAAAGATGCACAATGGAAGTTAATTACTCAAATTCCGCAGTTTCAACTACTAGACGTGGCTTTTAGGAAATGTATCTGGGAAGAAGAATCTAATATAAGATTAAAACCTTAAAGGCACTCACTATGAGAGACAAGGAAGGCAAAAATCCAATATGGAACAAAAGGACAACAAAAAACTCAGCCACATTCCCTTAAAATGTATTGAATAAATTGGCCAGATTACATGCTGCTCTAAATGTACATAATAAATCCATGATGGAAATATACTTAACAATCTTCAGCATCAAGAAATACCATAACCCCGAAAGGTTTATAAACCTCAGCTGAAACAAAAACAAGACCAAAAAAGGCACATGCACAATAAAGGGGCTCCAAATCCTCTGTGCGATCATAGCACTGCGGCCTTCTGTGGTTGCCATGTGGCATTAAACAATCCTGTGGCTACGATTGTATTGTGCCATTTCAAAATTTAAAAACCCATTCTCACTATCTGGACTGAGGAATTACCTGCCAAAAGAGTGGGAGGAAAGATCATTATCTGTGTGGAAGATTCTCTCGACCCTAAATTGGTAAGAGGTAAGATCGTAATCTATATGCAGATTCTCTCAACCCAAAAATGGCAAGAGGGAAGATTGTAATTTGTGATCGGGGATTTGTCATCAGAATTGTCCAATGAGTGACATTCAATCATCTTGGAGATGAAGCAACCTATCTAATAGAAATCCAATATTCTATTCAAATCTTAAGATGTCCCGAAAAATAACCTCTTTTTGTTACAGGAAACAAAGATGCAGACATGGATTTTATGTTTGTTTCCCTTTTTTGTTTGTATCATTTTATTGGTTTATGTGTTTTCTTACGCTCATTCTGCAAGTAAGAACCAAGAAGGTAACGCTGTCACCGGGGGGAGTGGTGGATAAGTAGCGTAACAGCAAGAAGAATGGTAAAATAGAAAAAAGAGAGAGGAAGGGAAAGTAAAAAGACAAAGAGTGAATGCCTACAGGTACAGAACCTCAATCACCATTACAGGTCTTCTTGGAGATTGCTTCACATACGAACCCAAAGACGGAGGAAGAAAGGAATATCTTCAAAGAGTGAATTCTGGGAGTAGAAGGAGATTTAATTAATCGGGTTTTCAGAAATGGGCTGGTATAGGTAAAACAGGTTTCTGCACAAAATTTATTATTTAAATCTAAACCGTTCATTTGGTATTTTCCAGGTGTCATCTTTCAATGACGCACTACCGTGAACAGCATAAGATCTGTACAACAGTGGATATTTTTCCTAATAAAGGTGTTTTAGAGCACGAGTCAACCATTAAAAAATTACTTCTCTATCAAAAGAGAAAGATGGAATAACACACCTTGTGCCAAGGGTGAGCCTTTATCTGAGGAAACCTGAACTCAGTATAGTTAGGATTCATACAGCGAATCTCTTCTCGAGTTGGAGTTCCAAGAACCTGCAAAAAAGACATTTGACAGGTGATCACACCACTGGTATAGTTGGACAAACTCCATTATTCAGTTGATACAGATTGTGGAGCTGAACCTTGATGATCTCTACAAGTTGGTCCACCGCACTGTCTCCCGGAAACAATGGCTAGGAAATTAAAATTTTGGTAATGTCAAGTCACCAATATAGTCAAAGCAAACCTCTCTGAGAATATACCTTGAAAGGTTTCAAGCTCAAGATTTGGGTGCAAACCTGGCCTAGAAGAAGCTCAGCAAGAACGCAACCAGCAGACCAGATGTCAATTGATGTTGTGTATTCTGTTGCACCAAATATGAGTTCTGGAGCTCGGTAGTAGCGGGAGCATATGTATGATATGTTTGCCTCACCCTTGACCTGCAAGCAGTTTTATACTTGGTGACTCAAGAAATTAATAAGAAAAAGAATACAAGAAAAAATCCTGTTGATCATTGCAGACATCATGAAAGGTTGACTCATAAATATTTATACTTAAATTGCACTAAATCATCAAAACTATACTAATATTTCAAGGAGAGCACGTCATGGGAGACGAGACAATCAACTCACAACCAAATACCCCAGGAAGAATAAAGTATCAGCTAGCAGGAGCCATGAGATGATTGGGATGCCCAACAAATGGATGCAGTCAAAAGAAGCTAAAGGAAGCAAAAACTGAAACAAGGCAGTTCACTGAAGTCTGTGAAAAGACTTCACTAAAGGTCTATTATCTTCTTCCAAGTCATTATCATTTAATACAATATCAAACATAAAAGAAGATTGGAATAGAAAAGTTGAGTCTCCCTGAGTCAAAAGTACAAAAAGTGCACATCTTACAGGAATCAAGATATTTCAATTTCAGGAAACCCGAGCCACAAATCAGTCAAAAATCAGTTGACATGTAATGAGGCTGATTCTTAAATCATTTAAGAGATCCTAGTCGTTTCAATGAAAGAAGAGACAAGGAAAGAAGAAAATTCAACGCAACATACCAGAACCTTTGCACTTCCAAAATCACAAATCTTGGTTTGATGTGTAAGGGGATCTACCTGCAAAATGTCCCAGAGGATTAAGAATACCAAGACAGAAAAGATTGAAGAATCATGCAGAAGAACCACCAGCAAATAACAGTGAAAAAGTGCATACCAGAAGATTTTGAGGCTTTATGTCTCTATGGCAAACACCAGGAACAGTGTGAATGTGAGCAAGCCCCCTAAAAATCTGGAAACCATCCACCAGTTAACAGAAGAAAGACAATATAAAGTATGTGGAACGCATAAGACAATCAAGCATGATCCATACTTGGTACGTGTAGAGTTTAACATAGATAAGTGGCATCCTCTGGTTCACATTGCTGTAGTGTTGCAAAACACGATATAGAGTCTCAGGCACATATTCCATGACCAAGTTGAGAAAAAGCTCATTTTTACTGGTTGTAGAGAAAAAGCAATGCTTCAATGAAACCACATTTGGGTGATCCATTGAGCGCATAAGCTGCAGCTCACGATTTTTATACCGCCTGTCCTGCAAGACCTTCTTTATGGCAACTGTCTCCCCAGTCTCCAAGCATTTTGCCTGGCAAGAAATTAAAAATAGAGCATGACATTAAAAATAAACTGGGAAGACAAGTACAGTTTCTAAAGAATTACCATTTTGATACCTGAAAGACAATTCCAAATGACCCAGTCCCCACAACGCGCTCTGCCATATAACTAATAGTCTGTGAGGTACAACAAGAAATTGCATCAGCATTTAAACGGTGGAAGGACAGAGTTTAGCAAATAATTCAGTGAAATGAGGAAGAGCGGAAAAAATACATCAGCAATTCAAACTATGGAAGTAGTGTTGTGTCAATGACTCCTTACAAATCACTCTTTAAACAGACAGTTCTGGCATCAAAGAGGCACAAAAAGACATTGCTGTGTTCACTGATTATTATTTCTCTAGAAAGAATCACTTAATTCAGAGAACACATTTAAATCTTTAGCAGCAATTACAACATCAAACTAAATTCCAGCAAGTGGATTATCAGAGAAAAATATAGCCACAATAAATTGACTACAGTAAGTTTTTGCTCTAACCCGCTTGGGTTCACCATTTTTTCCTCCAATGGTGGTGGAAATGATGTGACCAGTTACTGGATCATTCCCCTCAACAACAGAAGGTGGCATTTCCTGTTACACGTGAAATCCAAAGATTCAATTAGAGCCATTAAAAAATGTACAGGTTTCACATAGGTCAACCCATAAAATAGTATAATCTACCAAGAGGAAAATACCACATACCCAACCAGCCAGCATAATTCAAGTGAAAAATATCATGCAACCGAGAGAATGCAGAGTAAGAAAAAGCAACAAATAAATACATGGGATTCCAGAAACAAAGAACTTAGGAATATATGTTACATAGAAGCAGGTTGGAAGCATTATGTCTTTCAAGCAAGCATCAAATGCCAAAAGCTTGCAGATCAAACAGGAGACAGTCGGAAAAAAGGGGCAAACACAGTCAAAGGAAGAATCAAGTGGCAACGGCCATAGTAAACCAGGAGAGAGATTCAAAGAGAAGCCAACGGAAAAAAGAAAAAGGAGGAGATCAAAAATAATAACCACCACAAGATGATAAATCACACAAACCCAGACAATCAAAACCAAGTGCCAGCGAAACCCAAATCACACTAATAACCTATAAGAAGATCCAAGATCTAATAAAAAATCTAAATAAAACCGAAAAAAGTTCAAATAGAATCTCAATCAAACACAAGATCTCAAAATAGAATTGTCAACAAGAAGACAGAACCGCAGGATCGGGTAATGAGAGAAAAAGTCGAAAGGAAGACCTGAAAGAAGTAAAGCACTATAAAAATAACAAGGAAAAACACAAGGAAGCTCAACTACGACATCTCAACGAGAATCCTCTAAAAAGAGCAAGTTACGAGTAATTAAAGCTTCAAATAAGAAGGGGGAAAAGCCAAATGTGGACAAGAAAAAGTAAATACGAAGCACCATTTTGTTCAAAAATTTTCTGTTCGGTTTCTCAAACCACCACAAGATGATCAGACGACAAAAGCAGGTACCAGTACCAGTACAGCTTCGGATTCCTCAAACACGAAGAAATCCTAAGATCAAAGATAGAAGAAAAGACAGGAATTTCCCCCAAAAAAAATTTAAGCAATGATCATCCACTTGTAAAATCTCACCATAAAACCTTCTTTAGAGTCCATTTCAAGAAAACATGGGTTCGATCTCCAACTAAGAACTTGAGGAGATACGACAGAATCTAAAAAGGTAACAAATACACATTGAAGAGTACAAGAAGAGAAAAAGCAACATATGTCGAATCGTGGAAGAAATGCAGAACCCATCTCAGGCGTTGGATTCTGCAAATCTTGCTCGAAAACACGAAATCTAGACGGAAAAATACCTTATCGTCTCCCATCTCCGGCCGACGAGGTGCAATCTTCACTCCCTCATTCTCTGGTTGACGAGGCCCCAGCGGCAACGAGGCCATGTGGAATACAGCTCCACACCCGCTATTTGCTCTTCTGTCTCTCCCCCCTCGATTTTCTTCAATCCCTTTCTCTCTCCTCTTTTCCTTTCGGCATGCAGTAATAAATTAGACAAGCAGATAATAATTCACTTCTATAAATCTACCCCCGACCCCACCAACATGGAATGGAATTACAAGAATGACCTTAGGCGTTGAAACGGCATTGCAGACGAAATGATGATTGAGGAATAAACAGTGGATGCTTTTTTTTTTTTTTTTTTTTTTTTTTTAAACAACAGGGGATGCTTTGACGAAAGTGTATCTCTAGGGGCCGATACAAATGGAAAAACTACATGATTTTGCTGCTGGTACAATGGTGGCAAGTTCTTATATAAATGTCTTATTTACTTTTTAGACAAATGTGGACAGCACACTCAAAGTCGAGCCACGCATTTTTACCTTCAACCCCCCCCCCCCCCGAGCCTATGGGCTCCTAAAATTGTGACGAGGCTGATGCTGACAGCATGATTAATACAACGATGATTCAAGGTATTGGATCGGTATTAGTCTAAGATTGATTCCCATAATGACTTGTCTAGCTGCGTATTTGTGGATCCGTCGTTGGATAGATTTCTTTTAGAATAGCAGATTTTTAAATATTTTGGAGGGGCTATTATATAATATACCATAATGCCGAATCAAACCTATGACCTCTTCACTAAAAGTGTGTTGGTCTTATCAATTGACCGTTAACCTCTTTATTTGATAGTTTTACTTGATTGAATCATCCAACGTGATTCGATACATGTGCATTTTATTGCGTTCTCACCATTTTTCACCAATCAAGGCCAATTATGATCAACCCATATCAATATCGACCTTAACGATCCAAGCATTACCAATCATGACACTGATGGATCCAATGTTAAGCTTTCAATGATTCGATCTAGTTAACAAATCTACTAACCCATAGTAGGTTTTGTAAAGATCAACTTAATGCTAATACCAATCATTGATCAATATAAAGTCCTACTGGTTCTCACATCGAGAACATGGCATTTTTTAGATTCAATAGCTGTGATTACACGGGTGGAAGATATTAGCCATTGGATCTCAAAAATGTCATGTATCCAATCTGAGAATTGCAAAAAATGTATCCGCTTGAAATCAAACAAAAATGTTATGTTGTAACCCGAATTTTTGTACCTGACTTCAAAAATGGATATGTATTGACATATTTTGGTGGGTGATGAGAAAAACCCAAATCTTAAAATATGTGATAGAAGAAGAGGGCTTGGAACGCTCCATTTATAAGATTAAAATATATAAATATGTGTCCTATTTTTGTCTATCAGGTTGTTGTGAAATTTTATCTTTTCACTTTAGGATTTTGAAGGGAGTTTTTATAATATTATTCTGGCAATTGGTTGAGAGATCTCTATTATAATTTTATTCTTATATAGTAAAACTTCTTACCTGTCCCCAGACATAACATACTGCTTTGGTGTTTGAACCATGTTAAATTTTTTTTTTTTTGTTATATTTGTTCATGATTTCTTTGTATTCATTCTAACAAAAAAATTGTTAAAATTCATGTATTGGACTTTTTCTTTGATCAAAACTATAAAACTGGACAAGTTAGATTTTCTACATCATTAAAAGGGTCCTTTGAACTGGTTGGAATTTTTTTTGGGTAACATGCCCTTTTTATATATTGGTGATACGGGTGGTTTTCTACCCGACCGGATTTAGACCCAGGTCGTGGCTGAATCAAATACTCGGTCAGGACAGTTACCAACTAACTAAAACAAAGCGTCACTTACGCTGGACTTACATGGCAAGATCACTCTAGTTGGAAGGTCAACTACAAGGATGATTGAGCGGGACGGACGACAAGGAAGCGTAGTCCAGGGAGAGATAGCAACTCTCAACGAGAAACCTGCCCAGTGCCGAAAAGGTAATACATACATTATAAAAGCAAGGACTCACCCTCTCGATAAGCATCCAATACATTCTGAACATAACCCTGTGTAGCTCTTGCACGGGATCTTAATCTGATCACTGTCTGACTTAGCCATCGGAGGCGGTTGCCCGGCAATCGAGTCGGCTCGCGTCTAATCTTTCTTGCAAGACTCATTGTCTCGGGAGCAAGAAGGGGCTTAGTTGGAACTAGAATTATAACCGTGATGCATCAGTTTGGCGCCGTCTGTGGGAACGACAATCTTTAAGTCATGGCAAGACGAGGAGCTAATAACGGGCGCACTCGGCAGGAGATTGCCGGCGGTAACCCGAACTTAGAATAGCAAACACATCAAGAAGATGGGGCCGAGCACTCAACTCGAGTGGAACAAGAACCTCTCGAGGACAATCTGATACCTGAAAATCCGAATGGGGAGGGCACATCAAGAAGGCCCCAGGGACATGCTACCACGGCTAACGTAGATGAAATCCGAAAATGAATGCTTGAGATGCAGGGGGTGCTGAGAGGTTTGGTCCATTAAATTGGAGTCAAACAAGAACCAAGACAAAACACCCAAACGAGAAGGTTTCTCAGAGCCTTCCAAAATGCAAGAAGAGCCCGACTGCGAGTTGGAATCCCAAGAGGAGTACGTGCTGAGGGCCAGAGGTCGGCTCATATAGGTGTTGGCCACGGTTAGAGACAGCCAAACGGCACAAGGGTTAGCGCCCTTGACCACATTTCGGTACCCTCCCGAACAAGGTCCCTTCCTCAAAGGAGTCGTCGGTTTGAAGATGAACAACAAGGGGAGAGTCACCCCCAAGGTACCCGATCGAGGGTATTCGTCTCTTGAACACAGTCCAGAAGAGAGAGCACCACAGAGTCGGGTGGAAATGGAGCGAGGTAGAATCGTCTTCGAAGAAGGATGGCCGAGGCAGAACGACGATTGGAGGACCAGGACCATGACGAAGATTTGGACATTGTGGATCGAGAACCCTTCTCTGATGAAATCATGAATATGCCCCTCCCTCAAAACTTTATCATGCCAACTTTCACCCCGTTCAAAGGAAAAACAAACCCGAAGGAGCATATTAGTTACTTTAAGTCCGTGATGACTATACTCGGTCGGGAGGACGAGTTGCTCTGCAGGATGTTCCCGGCCTCACTGAAAGGTATGGCCATCAAGTGGTTCAGTAGCTTACAACTGGAATCAATCCACAATTTCAGAGAACTTGCCCGAAAGTTCATAGCCCGATTTAGAAGTGCAATCGGGAGCAAGAAAACGTCTGACAAGCTACTTGCCATAAGGAAGGGACGAAGTGAATCCATTCGGGACTTTTTGAAGCGTTTCAATGACGTAGCCATTGAGATTGAAGATCTTGACAACCAAGTAGCATAAAGTGCACTCTAAAGTGGCATCACTCATCGAATCTTCTTAGAAGTCTTACTAACAAACAAACCTAAAACATACGGGACATTGTTACGTAAGTGCCAGAAGCAAGCTAGTGTATATGAAGTAATAAATGCTCGGGTGAAGGCCGACCGAGAATGAAGACCCGAGAGTGAAAAGAACTCTACATGTCACATCCCGCCCTAAATCCACCAAAGGGATACCCTATCTGGATTACCCGGGGAGTGAATTACAGTCCCGCCGATCAAGTTTAGGAACGATCATAGTCACTTAGCACAATAATATAATCAAAAGCAAGAACAATTCCTTGTATTCAAATAATTTAATAATAAAAGTCGAGAAAGTACCTCAGAAGGATTCACAAATAACATCAGAGTGCGGAAAGGATTTCATTAGTATAAACAATCAAGTGTGAAAAGGAGGGAGGAAACCCATCCTATAATAATAGCGGAAGATGAGACGACTAAAAGTAAAGGTTACAACTGATTCACCAAATAACAAGTGAAACAACTAAGCTATAGTCCCGACAATTCAAATAAAAGGTTAAAAAGGGAATGAGGCGACATCCCATCCCTAACACACAAATATAAAACTGAACTGCTACAAACAAGTCCCGATCTCGGTCTACTCGTCTTTATCAACTGGTTCATCGCCACCAGTATGATACAAGTCTTCAACTAGGCCTCCAGAGGGTTGACTGCCACAGTCAACAGTGGTAGTACCTGCAGGAAACTCTAACAAAATATGTTGCAAAAAGGAGTGAGTTCGAAAGAACTCAGCAAGGTAGTCATTCCATAAAATATAAACCATATGATACAAGCCATAACATGATGCAATATGATATGGAACACATGATGCAAGTATGGTTCTAACTTTATGAATGCTGGTCTCTAAGGTAGACATGCTTTAAGTCATAGCACCATACTTCTCTAGGTCATCTGTCACTCTCCCGTTCCATATCTTGGGAATGCTCGGGGAATATCGGTAAAGTCCTCAAAAAAACCATGGTTGGGGATTTAGTCACCACTCTCTCACATCACCATTTGGTATAAGTATTGGCGCATGTCACAAGTAAAGCCTAGCCCAATGCAAGTCATCTACTCGGTCATATCAACTCGGATCCAGATATCGTCCATTCCTCGCCCCCGGCGATCCTTTCCGGTATCCTTCTCACTAGAGTCGCGTAATCCCGGATTACGGACTCATCAACCCTATTGGTCATCCACAAATAGTAAACGGGAAGCTCTCACGTCCTCTCACGGGTTGGTTACCGGTCTTGAGCGCCCGTGAGCCCAAGTCTATCCATTTGCAACCCTACCAATAAATGGTTCCCACAATGAGATTTATGACCTCTCACGGGTTGGTTACCGGTCTTGAGTGCCCACAAATCCCCACTACTACCACGGGTCATTCGGTCTCAATGCCCTTCCGATTCGGGTCTGATACGACAGGGACATCCTAGCCAAACCACTAGACAGTCTTATGTATGTCATCCAATAACCCGGGAAAGAGTCGATAGGCACCTTTGGAGAACATCCCATACTATTCCCTCCGGTGCCCAAGGACAGAAGCGTCAATAGGACACTCCCCAATCCCAAGTTATATGTAGGCAATCACATATTCAAGTTCATCACTTCTCATGCATCCAATACATCTTCATAATACAAGTTAAATCATGATATTGAAATGAATCATCATAGACATAAGTAAACAAGAATAGTAATGTAACATGACAAGAGTATAATGATTTCAATGCTACTGTTCTAACACATATATCACAGTCTTATAACGATTAAAAGAAATCAAGAGATTCTATTCATAAACAAGAACATAAATCATAAGTTGATGATCTATATGTTTATGGAGATAACCATCCTTACCTTGGGTTGAATTGATGATGAATTGAGAGTACCAAGAAATAGTCCAAAATAATTGTTAAGGCCCTTAGAAGATGGTAGTTGGAGAAGAGAGACAAGGATTCTTGTAGAAGGTCATCACCCAAGCTAAGGAGGAGCCTAAGAGGAGCCTTCCCACGTTCTCAGGTGTTGAAATGAGTGAAATATCGTTCTAGGTTCGAGGTTTCACTTAAATAGATGAAGGAATATCCAAAAAGCATCTTTTTCTCGATTCTGGGCAACTTTGGTCGTTGGTTTTGGTTGATGGCATCGACCAAAATGATCGACCAAAACAGGTAACAGGTAACAGGTTTCAGCAAAAAATCCAGAAATAGTTCAGCAACTTCGAACAGGGATTCGGAGGGCTATACAAGGTCAAATTGAGTGAGGTTTTCTCCTACAATTCAATCAAGAAGTATAGTTTCCAGAAATACCTTTGGATCAATAATGTGAGGTCATTAGGTCCACAAACTAAGCTCACCTTCTTCGATGCGCAAGCAGGATTTGCCAGACATAGTTCAGCAACTTCGGACAGGGATTTGGAGGGCTATATGGGGTCAAATGGAGTGGGGTTTTCTCCTACAAGTCCATCAAGAAGTTTAGTTTCCAGAAATATATTCGGATTGAGCACAGGAGTTCATTTGGTATTTCAACTAATTCACCCCTCTTTGGTGCGCAGATTCAAAACTAACACTGACAATGCTCTCAAGTGAGAGGCATCATCGTCAATGTTCACGGGCTTGGGTTCCGACACCAAATCATCAACCAAAAGGGTCCACAAGTCTCATTTCTCCCACTTTGGGTTTTCGGACCTACAAACATAATAGGTCCCGGGCCGGGCCAAGGTAGGATAAGGCCAAACATTACAAGTCTACCCTAAGGGAAAGGTCTGACATGGCTTCCTAAGGTTTTCAAAGATAATAATATTGAAATTAAAGTCCAACTTTTAAGGTCTAACATTGAACTAGTCTTTCTTTATCCCAAAATAAATAGGGTGTCCGGGCTAGGTTTGGGCTAGATGTTACATTTTCCCACCCTTAAAATAATTTCGTCCTCGAAATTGGGAGAGTACTAGGCTTCTAAGGAGATGGTGGTACTTCGCTCTTATCTTGACTTTTCTTCTTCCAAAATCTTCGGAAAACAATTAACAACAAATCTTTTGTAAGAAAAACAAGGAATTAATCTAACATGCTTTGAAATCAAATCAAAAGTATGATCATGGTTTCATGGAGACTTCACAAGGATCATGGCGAAGATCAATATGAAGATCATAAAACCATAAGAATGATAGGAGATTGTAGAAGAGATGGTTGCAAGAATGCGGCATCTTCTTCTAAGTCTCAATCATAAAGAAGAAAACATAGTAAGAGTAGATCAATACAACACAAGAGAGATTATTAACCTTTGATCGAGGAACAGGAGATGAAAAAGTTTAAAGTCTTGAAACAATTAGAGGGAATAACAAATCATGAAGATCACACTTGATTTTTCTTCGAAATCATCATGTGGAGAGTTCACAAGGTTATAGGGTGTATGGAGGTCCACTCTACAACAGCAGGGGTAGAAGGATCATTATAGAGTGCATGGAGATCCTCTATACAATAGCATGTATAGAAAATCAATCATGGGAATGACTTAGGACTAGCCTCCTATCAAAGGGAATAGAAGGCACAAGAAGAAATCGTAGGGAAAATAGATCAGATTCGGGGTAAACTTCTACCAAATGAAACTAGGCAACTCATACGACAGAGAATAAATTGAACAATGTATATGGTAGGTATGGATTTGGCACAGTAGCAAGGTTAGGATTAGGCGGGATTTCACACTACAAATGATTGGGATCGAGGATAAAAAAAAACAAGTGGAAGTGCAACTAAGGGCGAGAAAGCTTCACCCCACTCAATGCGAAACCATCGGAAATTTTGATGCAAATTCGGGACAAGAAGTCATTAAAATGGCCCGAAAAGTTTCATTCCCGACCGGAAAATGTGAAACCCAGCCCTAACTTGACCCGGAAACTTTGTTATTTGTAGGTCCAGTGACCCGAAGTAAAGTAAGAAGTCAGCTTTGGGCCATCCCAGTGGAGGACTTGGTGTCTGGCTTTGAATCCATGAGTGTTGATGATGAGGTTCTATTTATGGAAACTGAATCTTGATGAAGATCGGATTAGTTGATGGACTTGGAGTGCTCTCTATCATGGTTTGAAGGCCTTTCTACCTATTAGGTAAGTCACTTGGTATGTTTGCAAGACCCCTTTAGGGTTGGATTTGATCTGGGCCTTCAATTCCCTGTTTAGAAGTTGCTGAACTGATTGGTCGACTCATTGGTCGACTGGACCAGTCGACCAATCCACTCGACCAATGGGTTCTGTCTTTGGTAATTAGGTCTTGCTTGCTCTATTTAAGTCCAATCTCGAGTCTACTTCGTATTTTCTGCCTCCAAACTCTTTGGAACGAACCAAAGACCTCTGCAAGTCATCTCCCTTGCGTCCTTGGTGTTTATCTTGACGGATCTTCGTCAAAACTCTTGTTCTTACACAAAAAGGTATGTTTACACTCTCTTCTTCTTCTTTATCCTTGTTTTCTTTCCTTTTTGAGTTGAGACAGTAGAGGAGATGCTGCATTCTCTGTTGCAAACATCTCTGAACTTGTCTCTCATGATCTTCCTAAGGATTAATGGCTAATGCGATGATCTTAACCATGATCATTGCAAGCTTTTGAAGGAATCATGATCAAATCATGATCTTGTCTTTGTTCATCTTTTGATTTAAATTCTGATCTTCTTAGATCTACTATATTGATCATGTTAGTAGTCAATCGCTGTGTTTTCTTTACATGATCCATGATCTATCAATCTCTAGTTGTTTCTCTTCTACCATACCATGCTTTCTTCAAGAATCATGACAGTTACATCTATGGTAGGTTTTGTTTCCTTATTTAGATTTATGCTCTTAGGTCTATTTTCTTGAAGATCTAAGTATGCCTTCCATGATATCTTTATCAGAATCAATGATTCATTCTCCTATTGTTCTTGTCTATGATTTCTATTTTGAATTCTTCAAGAACCATGATTGATCTAATTATGGTAACTTTTTGTTTCCTAATTTGTAACTTGAAAACTTGATTCGATTAGTGTTTTGAGGTCCTCTATATGTTAGGATACTACCAATGTAGTTTACCCCTTGTTTAGTACCCTTTTGAACCACCAAATTCGGTTCTTTATTCTTAAAACTCTGATTTTGTAGGCCACTGTCTCCATTGGTCGACTGGGACAGTAGACCAATCCAATCGACCAATGAGTACAGCAACTTCAGATTTGGTCTGTTTTGGATGTTTTGATATCTTTTCTGTTAGGGATCTTTCCTAATATGTTGTATACACTTGTTTAGGACCTTCTTCTCAAGTTTGTCAAGATCTTACTTGATTTCTTAGGATTCCTTTGCAAGTTATAAAAGGTAAGGATGGTTACTTCCTTAACAACATAAATTGCATATCTTAGTTTCTATATTTGAATCTTGTTAATTTATTTCTTTAATTAGATTCTTATAATGTTATACTACTGTGGTATTGTCTTGATATCAGTAGCATTACTTGTTTATATTAAATTGACTCATGTATGATTTACTAACCAGTTATATACAAGTTGATTGTAATTATTGATTTCTTTCCATATATGAAGTTACCATATATGTGATGTTATGAATTGATGCTTGTGTATGCTTAAGTATGGTTTGGAAAGGAGAGGTGTCCTTTTGACACTTCTGTCCTAGGACTACTATGGGGATATTATGGGATGTTTCCGGAGATGCCCTCTGGACACCATCCTAAACTGTTGGATGACATATTTAGGACTGTCTAGTAGTGTTTGGCTAGGATGTCCCGTTATGTCAGACCCTAATCGGAGGGGTATTGAGACCGAACGACCCGTGGTAGCAATGGGGATTCATGGGCGCTCAAGACCGGTAACCAACCCGTGAGAGGACAGGAATCACATTGTGGGGGCCATTTATCAGTAGGGTTGCATATGGATAGACTTGGGCTCACGGGCGCTCAAGACCGGTAACCAACCCGTGAGAGGACGTGAGAGCTTCCCGTTTACCATATGTGGATGACCAATAGGGTTGATGAGTCCGTAGTCAGGGACTATGAGGACTCTAGTGTGAAGGATACCGGAAAGGATCGCCAGGGGCGAGGAATGGACGTATCTGGATCTGACTTGATATAACTAAGTAGAAGACTTGCATTTGGCTAGGCTTTAACCCTGACATGCGTCGGTACTTAGACCAATGGTGATGTGAGAGAGTGGTGACCTATACCCCAGCCATGGAATGTCCTGAGGGATGAAGGACCCATTACCAACTGATGATGAGTGAATGAGACTTTCCTAAAGGAGTACGGTGCTATGACTTAAAGCATGTCTTCCATTAGAGACCAGCATACATAGAGTTAGATTCATACATTCATTGTTTGTCTCATACCATATTGCATTTATGTTTGTTTTGTAATCCTGCCATTTATGTTATTATGGATTTAACTGCCTTACTGAGTTTCTTTGAAACTCATTCCTTTTTGTACAATGTTTGTTAGACTATTCTACAGGTTCTGAGTATCATGACTGCTCGTATGAAGAAGCGCAAGGAGAAGAGGCATATCTCCAGGAAAGTGATTGCGGTTACGACAATTACATTGAAGATTCCGCGAGTGGTTATGCTCCGTATGATGCTTAGTCCGACCATAGAGTGGAAGCGCCCTTGTGCCATTTATGAGATTTATACTTATAGGGATATTATCTATAAGATTGAGAACAATTTAGTTACCTATTGTACTTGCTATTGGGATTAGATTCTATTCTGTTTCTTCTCTTTTAGAACTACATTTCCGCTGGTTGTAGGGTGGGATTTCGCCTCACTTTACTTATCTGATTTAGACACTCTGATTATATTTAGTACTCTGATTTATATATGATTCATTCTTTCCTTATTTGGATCTATGGTTTATCTTTCGCACATCGATTATTATTGTTCATGATTATGTTATTGTTTATGTGGGAGGTTGATTACTCGATACCTGATCTTCGGGCTGTGGATCACACTCTTGGGTATGCCAGATTGGGTACCGGCTGGGAGGATGTGACAGGAAGATCGGGATATGACAAAATATTGCCACTTTTACAAAGACTACTGTCACATCCATCCAGTCGGTACCCAATCTGGCATACCCGAGTGTGTGATCCACAGTCCACAAGATCCAGTATCAAGAAAATCAACCTCCCACATTCACAATAATATAATCAAGAACAAGACTAAATCAAGGTTAACAATATTATTTAAATGAATCAAAGCAAAGTAACGAAATAATCATCAGAGTGCGGAAATGATACCAATAGATATATAAAATCAAAATGTAGAATGAGGCGGAATCTCACTCCACGAGTAAAGCGGAATGTAGATCGAAAGTCAAAGGAGATTACAACTGGTTCTAAAGACAAGAAAGAAAGATATAATGTAACTAAGCTAGAGTCTTTTCTACTTTATAAAGAACGTCTTCATAAACATAGACTTCATCAATCATGCTCAGACGCTCCCACTCCACAGTAGGGCTAATCTTGGTAACAAGTACGACCACTAGAGGAATCCTCAACGTAATCTTCATAGTTGCCAACACCTTGCGTGTAGTATGCTTCTTCAGCTTGCATTTCCTCATATTGGCCTTCATAGTCATCAATGCCTGTAGAATAATCTAACAAAAGATGTTGTACAAAAGGAGTGAGTTTCAAAAGAAACCCAGTAAGGCAAGTTATTCCATAATAGCATAAATAACATGATAGCATAAACAAAGCATAATGTGATATGATATGAAACAAACAATGCATGTATGACTCTAACTTTATGTATCCTAGTCTCTATAGGCAGACATGCTTTAAGTCATAGCACCATACTTCTTTAGGAAGTTCAATCACTCCCCCTCAGCCATCTTGGCATCTTGGGTCTGTCGGTGGTAGTTGGGTCCTGCATCCCTCTTGGACATTCCTTGGTTGGGGGTTTAGGTCACCTCTCTCTCACATCACCATTGGTCTAAGTATTGGCGCATGTAAGGGTAAAGCCTAGCCCAATGCAAGTCTTCTACTTAGTCATATCAACTCAGGTCCAGATACGTCCATTCCTCGCCCCGGGCGATCCTTTCCGGTATCCTTCACACTAGAGTCAGTATAGTCCCAGACTACGAACTCATCAACCCTATAGGTCATCCACATATAGTAAACGGGAAGCTCTCATGTCCTCTCATGGGTTGGTTACCGATCTTGAATGCCCATGAGCCCAAGTCTATCCATATGCAATTCTATCCATAAATGGCGCCCACAATGTGATTCATGTCCCCTCACGGGTTGGTTACCGGTCTTGAGCACCCATGAATTCCCATTGCTACCACGGGTCGTTTGGTCTCAATACCCTTCTGAATCGGGTCTGATATAACATAGAATATCCTAGTCAAACACTGCTAGACAAGTCCTAGGTATGACAACCAATAATCCGGGGAAGTGTCAAAGGGCAACATTGGAAATATCCCATACTACTCCCAATGAGGTCCAAGGACAGAAATATCAAAAGGACATTCCCCAATCCCAAATCATACCTAAATAATCACAATCATAATTCAGTCATATCATCCACGACAGATATCTCATCATATGAAAGAGTATAATAAGACAATATCGAAATAATGAGCAACATACATGAATAAGTATTCATACATGATCCAAGTACATAAAGTAAATAAGGAAATAAGATCCTACTGTACTTACAGCATTCATATCATAATAGAAACTAACATAACAGTAGCAAATCTAAGTAGTTCCCAAATTAGAAACTAAATCTATGCAATCTATGTTAATATGGTGACAACTATCCTTACCTTAAATAGATTCGAATATATTCCGGACGGACAAGAGGATGAATCCAAAGTTAGCAAATAAACCCTAGAATAACATCATACAGTCATTAGGAAGTAGTCCTAAAAGAATGAGCATCAATCGAATCGAAACGGACGAAGAAATCCAATTCTGTCACTACGGGTTGATTGATTCAGTTGACCCAGTCAATCTGCCCAAGAGTAAATCTGAATCCAAAACTAGTATCTTGATCCAAAACCTATGCTATACAATCCGGAATGCTACGAAACTTGGAGAGAATGTCTAACACAGTAGTCTAAGACTAAAAAGCATATTTTAGACATCAAACAACGATTAAAACCATTACTTACTAATTTGAAATCATACTTTCATTGGAAACATGCTATGAATGAAAGAGATGAACTAGAGATGATGAGATCTCATTCTAGTACATGAATAGAGTAAATCAGAGGTATGAATAATCATGGAGAGGAATCTCTAATGCTAGAATAAATCAAAATAAAAATATGATCATAGTTTAAGAAGAAATCATAAGAATCATATTAAGAATAAATAAGATGATCATGGCATAAGAGAATGAAAAGAGATTGTAAAAGATATGACTACAAGGTTGCAGCATCTTCATCGTAATCTCAGTTCATAGAAGAGAGTGATCATAGAAAGAATGAATCAATAACACAATAGATTGAATACTAACCTTTGATTGAAGAACAAGAGAGAGAATTTGCAAGTTTGCAAGATTAGGTCTTCTTCAACACTTTTGGAGGCTTGGAGATGAGTTTCCTTTGTTCTCTAAGTGTTTTAGAGGCTAGGGATACTAAAATCACGAAGTCATGAGATATATATAGCAAAATATCCTAAACAGCACAATCTGCTTGAGTTCAGCATCTCTGGATCGATTGGCTGGGTAGACTGACCCAGTCGACCCAAGCAGTCGACCCAGGCAGTTAGCAAAGCCAAAGTCAGGGAATTGAGGGCCTTCCACTACTCGGAATCAAACAAAACTTTAAACACATATACTATAACTTGCCTAGCATGGAAAAATGGCTTTAAATCATATCCCACCAAGCTCTAAGGTCATCAACCAATCTTCTCTTCATCAAGGCATAGTCTCTTTTCTATATCCAACACTGTCTTCAAGTATGGGGCATCATCTTCAATCTCCATAGGTTCGGAGTCGAATACTATGTCTTCTAATAATATAGCCCATAGTTGACTTTCACTTTTACTTCGGATCTTCAGACCTACAGACAATAGAGTATTCGGGTTAAGGTTAGGGCCGGGTTTCACAACTACAACCTCCACTATGAAATCCAGCCCTATCCTAACCCTGACCCCTGACCCGGAACCTTTGATGTTTGTAGGTCCAAAGATCCGGAGTGGAAGAAGGAGAGACTTGTGGGCCCTCTCAGTTGAAGACTTGGTGTTAGATTCCGAGCCCATGGATATTGACAATGATGCCCCTTACTTGGATGCATTGTCAGTGTTTGGTGAGAAGTTGCACCTAGAAGAGGGGAAGTTTAGTTGAAGTACCCAATGCACTTCTAGACTCTATTCGAAGGTAAATACTTTAATCTAGACTTGTTGATTGACTTGTAGAAGAAAACCCACTTCAATTTGAGTTATTCTAGCCTTTCAATTCCCTGGATCAAGCTTGTTGTACTAGCTTGGTCGACTAATTGGTCGACTGGGCCAGTCAACCAAGCCAGTCGACCAAAGGATTCCCAAATCCTAGAATTTGATGTTTTTTGGATATTCTCTTCTCTACTTAAGTGAGCCTCGTGACTTGAACCCTATTCTACTCTTTTAGCTTGCTGAGAACGAGGGGAGAGCTTCCCAAGGCACTCTCTTGGTAGTGGTGAAGGAATATTGCATCAATCATTGCCAATCATTGTCTCTTGTCTTCAATATCATCTCTAATGTATGATTTCTCTATCTTACTTTCTATTCTACTCAATTCCCTTCTCTTACTTGCTGTTGTAACCTTCAAGTTTGTTCTGCAACCTCTAAACCACCACTTCAAGTGTTCATTATTTGCTAATGCATGAGCTCTTTCCATTCTTGCCTATGCCATACTCTCATTTTGATTCTTGTATATGCATTTCCATGATTTTCTTCTTAGAATCTTGTATTCTTGTCCTAAACTGAATTATGAAGCATGCTAAGTCTGATTTCTATGCTAGCATATGATCCTAACCTATTGCATATCAATTCCCCTTGCAATTGCATTTTATTTCATTGAAGACTATGATTCTTGCATATAGAACTTAGGGTTTCAATTTGGGGATTCCTAATTAGACCATTGGATTATGCTAATTACTTGCTAGATAGTGTTCTTATACTGTTACTATAAATCCCTCCAAGTTTTGAATTGATCTGAGCCTCGGAAGCTAGGTTTTGGATCAAAATTCGCTATTCAGCCCCACACTGTTCACTTGGTCGACCGATTGGTCGACTGGGTCAGTCGACCAAGTCAGTCAACCAATTGGTTGCTGAACTGTGTGCTTCGCCGATTTGACCCGTTCGACCTCCGATTTTTCCGATTTTTTTTCTAATATTTCATCTATGTTTGTCTAGGGTCTATATACTACCTTTGGACCATGCTCTTGTGATTATTGGATTATCATCATCGCAACTCAAGGTAAGGACAGTTATCTCCATATATGCATAGTGTAAAATCTAGCCCTATCCTAACCCCGACCCTAACCCGGATCAACTGTTGTTTATAGGTCCGAAGACCCAAAGTGGTGGTAGAAGAGACTTGTGGACCCTTTTAATTGATAATTATGAGTCGAAGAGTCCAAGCCCATGGACATTGACGATGATACCCCTTACTTGAGTACATTGTCGGTGTTTAGTGAGAATCTGCGCATTGAAGAAGAATGAATTAGTCGAAGTACCTAATGGACTCCCATGCACAATCAGAAGGTATTTCCCGAAACTAGACTTCTTGATTGAATTGTAGAAGAAAACCCCATTCAATTTGACCCTGTATAGCCCTCCAAATCCCTTCCCGAAGTTGCTGAACAAATTCGGATTTTTTGTTGAATTCTAGTTTGATCGATCCTCTTTGGTCGATGCCATCGACCAAAGACCATCGACCAAAGTTTCCCAGATTCAAAGTTAATGATTCTTTGGAATATTCCCTATTCTATTTATACTAGCCTCGTGTTTTGAGCTCTATTCCAATCATTATCACTCCTGAGAACGTGGGGAGAGCTTCCTAAAGCACCTCCTAGGCATTTGTGAAGAAGATTCCACCCAAATCATTGCTAATCATTGTTCCTTGTCTCCATCAACAACTACAAGGTATGATTCATCACTCCCACTCTCTATTCTATTCTTTTCTGTCCCTCTTTTGCTGTTGAGACCTTGGAGATGGTGCTGCAACCTTGCAACCATCACTCCAAGTGTCCACTCTTGCTTAACCTATGATTCGTTCCCTTGTCCATTGATTCTATGCTCCCATTTCAAGCCTTGCATAAGCATTCTTTGGTTTTCTTCTTAACTTCATGCTTCCTGTCTAAAACTGAGGTACTTAGTGTGCTATGTACATGTTTATCACTAGCATATGATCCTAATCAAATTCCTATAAGTTCCCTTAGCTAATGCATGCCTTTCCAATGCAAATGCAAATGCAATCAATTCCAATCCATGCTATGATGCTTGTGTCACGACCTCAGTTTTCACAGGCTTGGTGGGGCCCACATCATAACATTCAACTAGGGCACGTGACAGCTCCTCTTCATTAACATCTCTTTATAATAAATAAAAACAAAATGCTAGACAAAACATTTTTCCCGGCAAAAGAATATATAGCTGCACAGTCCAGTTATACAAATATCAAACATAACGAAAGGAATATGAGATTACATCTTCAACTTTAAAGGCATTGACAGGTGGCATCAGTCTCAACCACACAAGTGGCATCAGTCTCTTGGCTCAAGGCCAAGTGTTCTTTACAGGAGGCCATCATCAGTCTAGTATATCTTTCCACTTTTCAGTCTCGCTTCATGCCCTCCCATTTGGGTACATAAGTACCAGAACTTACAGAAGCCATTACATTTTATTCATTTCTTTATTTCTTTTATTTCCTTTCATTTTCTTTTCACTTTTCAGTCTTGCTTCATGCCCTCCCAGGACTTATAGAAGCCGCTTCATGCCCTCCCATTTGGGTACATAAGTACCAGGTCTTACAGAAGCCTTTAACATTTTATTCTTTTACTCTTTCTTAAAATTGCCTTACCATGCTCTGCATATTTCCATGAACATTTTTCAAACCAGTCATCATTCAGTCTCATCTGAACACAATTCATGTAATTCAATCATTTAAATATGAGAGCATGACAATTCCATATTTGATAAGCATAAGCATCATTCAATCTCATCTGAACACAGTTTGTGACATTTCATCATTTACATATGAAAGCATGATAATTTACATTTAACATGCATAAACATCCTTTCAAATTCATGATGACAGTTCAAACACACTATCCACATTCCATTTCAACCAATTCAATCTAATCATTGAACTGTCATCCAATTCCATGCATTTTGTTCAATACACAAATTACATCATCGAATAAATAACATAGACTTTATGTTGCCATGTGCATGCTACATATCTATTAAAGAAAAACACTAACTTATCATACATAGGTTGGTCAATATTACTTACCTGTTCCGTGCATGTTCTGACCTTGGTTCCATCATAATCCGCTCTCCCTGCATCTCGATCGATCAACGGCAATTAAGAAAACGCAGGAGCCAACAGGGAATTTTTCCCCTTTTTATATTATTTTCTCTCTCATCTTCATTTTCTCTCTCCTCTTCCTTTCCTCTCTCCTCCCTACGGTTTTCCTCTCTCTCTTCTCTTGTTTTATTTTCTCCACTTTATCTCCACTCATTCTCTCTCCTCTTCTCCCCACTTCTTCTCTCTCCTCTTCCTTTAATGGCTTCCCTCCACTTTCTCTATTTCTCTCATTTCTCTCCTCTCTCTCCTTTACATTAACTCCTTCTCTCTCCTCTTCTCCACGTTCTCCTCTAAGGCCTTTAATGGCTTCCTATTTCTCTCTAACTTCAGTTCTCCTCTTGCTTCTGTTTTGATCTTCTTCTCTCTCCACGCCTCTCCTGTCCACTCGTTCTCTCTCCTTTCACCATGTTATCCTTTAAGGCCTTTAATGGCTTCCTATTTCTCTCTGACTTCACTCCTCTTGCTTCTATTTTGATCTTCTTCTCTCTCCACTCCTCTCCTGCTTCCTGTAACGTTTCTTCTCCTCCTCTTACGGCTTCACCTCCTCTCTCTCCTTCTTAATCTTCTTCTCTTCTGTGTCTTCTCCACTACGCAACAGCAAGCTTATCCATTTCTTAAGTCGGTCTCTTAAGTCGGTTAATCATATGAATATATAATATATATAATATATATAAGACATATATATATTGTACATATAGAATATATTTAATTAAATAACTAATGGGCTTTGATCTGGGCTTGTGGGCTCGCTATAATATCTTATGCAGGGCCCACTCTGAGGTGCTAGTATTAGTACCTCTGGGTTCAGAAATTCACGCTGATCATTTCCTCGTTTTTAGTTCAGTCTAATTCCACTATTGTGGGACCCACAAACGATGTCTGACCTCGATCACAATGACACGTTCGCCCACAATAATAAAATAATACTAGAAAAAGATGCGGGGCATTACAGCTTGTCTATTGACTTAGTAGTCTAATTTGGGGCTTTCTATTTATACCATTAGATTATGTTAATTCCTTGATTTGTAGTGTCCTCATACTATTCTTAAGCATCCCTCCAAGTTCAGGATCGATCCGAACCCCGGAAGACCAATTTCGAACCAAAATCCCCAAAACCCATTATGCAGCCCCGAAGACAATTTTGGTCGATGCCATCGACCAAGACCATCGACCAAACTTGTTGTTGACATCAATCTTAGCCAGTTTTGACCCGTTCGACATCCGATCTTCCCAATTTCTTCTTTAATCTCTTATTTATGTTTGTTTAGGGTCTTAACACTACTTTTGGATCATTCCTTGGTAATTCTTGATTCGTCATCAACTCAACCTAAGGTAAGGATGGTTATCTCCATAAACACATAGGCTATGAACTTATGTTTTGGTGCTTATACTTAGTGAACATAGTCTTTTAATTGCTTTTGAATATTATAGGACTGCTATACATGTTTTAGAATTGTAGTAATGTGATTTCATACTCTCTTGTTATAATGAGTTATTATTCTTGTACTTGTACATATGATGTATTAGTTCGATGTTATGATTTAACTTTTATCATGATGATGTATCAAATGTATGAGATATGATGGACTTGGGTATGTGATTGCCTAGGTGTAACTTGGGATTGGGGAGTGTCCTATTGACGCTTCTGTCCTTGGGCATCGGAGGGAATAGTATGGGATGTTCTCCGAAGGTTCCTATCGACACTTTCCTGGGTTATTGGATGACATACATAGGATTGTCTAGTTGTGTGGCTAGGGATTGTCCTTGTTGTGTTAGACCTGAATCGGAAGGATATTGAGACCGAACGACCTGTGGTAGTGTATGGTTTGATGGGCGCTCAAGACCGGTAACCAACCCGGGGAGGACATAAACCATGCTACGGATACCTGAAAGGGGCCATTTATTGCTAGGGTTGCAAATAGCTAGACTTGGGCTCACGGGCGCTCAAGACCGGTAACCAACCCGTGAGAGGACATAAGAGCTTCCCGTTTACTATTTGTGGATGACCAATAGGGTTGATGAGTCTGTAATCCGGGATTACGCTGACTCTAGTGTGAAGGATACCGGAAAGGATCGCCCGAGGCGAGGAATGGACGTATCTGGATTTGAGTTGATACGACTGAGCAGATGACTTGCATTGGGCTTGGCTTTACCTTGACATGCGCCAATACTTATACCAAATGGTGATGTGAGAGAGTGGTGACCGAATACCCTACCATGGTTTGAGAGGACTTTACCCAACTACTATGGCAGTCCCATGATACGGAATTGGTTGAGGGAGAGTGACTGACGACCCAAAGAAGTATGGTGCTATGGCTTAAAGCATGCTACCATAGAGACTAGCATTCATAGAGTTAGAATCATATTTGCATCATATGTGAAACACGACCTTGACCTTGACCCGGATACTCTTTTGTCTGTAGGTCCGAAGACCTGAAGTAGAAGTGAGAGTCAATTATGGGCCATATCAGTAGAAGATATAGTGTTCAACTCCGAACCTATGGAGATTGAAGATGATGCCCCATACTTGAAGACAGTGTTGGATATAGAAAAGAGACTACGCCTTGATGAAGAGAAGATTGGTTGAAGACCATAGAGCTTGGTGGGATATGATTTAAAGCCATTTTTCCATGCTAGGTAAGTTATAGAATATGTATTTAAAGTTTCGTTTGATTCCGAGTAGTGGAAGGCCCTCAAATCCCTGGTCTTGTCTTTGCTGTCTGCTTGGGTCGATGGGCCAAGGCTACCCAGTCAAATCGACCCAGAGATGCTGAACTAGAGCAGAATCTTTTGTTTAGGTTATGTTGCTATATATACCCCATGACTTCGTGATTTTAGTATCCCTAGCCTCCAAAACACTTAGAGAACGAAGGGAACTCATCTCCAAGCCTCCAAAAGTGTGGAAGAAGACCTAATCTTGCAATCTTGCAAACTCTCTCTCTTGTTCTTCAATCAAAGGTTAGTATTCAATCTTTTGTGTTCTTGATTCATTCTTTCCATGATCACTCTCATCTCTGAATTGAGATTATGATTAAGATGTTGCAACCTTGTAGTCATATCTTTACAATCTCTTTTCATTCTCTTGTGCCATGATCATCTTATTCATTCTTTATATGATTTTTATAATTTCTTCTTAAACTATGATCATATTCTTATTTTGATTTATTCTAGCATTGTAGATGCCTCTCCATGATTATTCATACCTCTTATCTACTGTGTTCTTGTACTAGTATGAGACCTTATCATCTCTAGTTCATCTCTTTCGTTCATAGCATGTTTCTAATGAAAACCATGATTTTTACCAAAATAGAAACTATGATTTCAAATTAGTAAGTAATGGTTTTAATGGTTGGTTGATGTCTTAAATATGCTTTTTAGTCTTAGACTACTGTGTTAGACATTCTCTCCAAGTTTCGTCGCATTCCGGATTGTGTAGCATAGGTTTCGGATCAAGATTCTCTTTTTAATTTCGGATTTGCTCTTGGGCAGACTGCCTGGGTCGACTGGCTCAGTCAACCCAGCCAATCAACCCGCAATGACAGAATTGGATTTCTTCGTCCTTTTCGATTCGATTGATGCTTATTCTTTTAGGACTACTTCCTAATGATTGTGTGATGCTATTCTAGGGTTTATTTGCTAACTTTGGATTCATCCTCTTGTCCGTCCGGAATATATTCGAATCTATTTAAGGTAAGGAAAGTTGTTACCATATTAACATAGATTGCATAGATTTAGTTTCTAATTTGGGAACTACTTAGATTTGCTATTGTTATGTTAGTTTCTATTATGATATGAATGCTATAAGTACAGTAGGATCTTATTTCCTTATTTACTTTATGTACTTAGATCATGTATGAATGTATGTTGCTCATTATTTCAATATTGTCTTATTATACTCTTTCATATGATGAGATATCTGTCGTGGATGATATGACTGAATTATGATTGTGATTGTTTAGGTATGATTTGGGATTGGGGAGTGTCCTTTTGACATTTCTGTCCTTGGACCTCATTGGGAGTAGTATGGGATATTTCCAATGTTGCCCTTTGACACTTTCCCGGATTATTGGTTTTCATATCTAGGACTTGTCTAGCAGTGTTTGGCTAGTGTATTCCCTGTTATATTAGACCCGATTCGGAAGGGTATTGAGACCGAAAGACCCGTGGTAGAAATGGGGAATCATGGGCGCTCAAGACCGGTAACCAACCCGTGAGGGGACATGAATCACATTGTGGGGGCCATGTATGGGTAGAGTTGCATATGGATAGACTTGGGCTCATGGGCTTTCAAGACCGGTAACCAACCCGTGAGAGGACATGAGAGCTTCCCATTTACTATATGTGGATGACCTATAGGGTTGATGAGTCCGTAGTCTGGGACTATGCTGACTCTGGTGGAAAGGATACCGGAAAGGATCGCCCGGGGCGAGGAATGGACGTATCTGGACCTGAGTTGATATGACTAAGTAGAAGACTTGCATTGGGCTAGGCTTTACCCTGACATGTGCCAATACTTAGACCAATGGTGGTGTGAGAGAGAGGTGACCTAAACCCCTAACCAAGGAATGTCCAAGAGGGATGCAAGACCCAACTACCACCGGCAGACCCAAGATGCCAAGATGGCTGAGGGGGAGTGATTGACCTACCCAAAGAAGTATGGTGCTATGACTTAAAGCATGTCTGCCTATAGAGACCAGCACACATAGAGTTAGACTCATACATGCATTATCTGTCTCATATCATATCACATTATGCTTTGTTTATCTTATCATGTTATTTATGCTATTATGGAATAACTTGCCTTGCTGAGTTTCTTTTGAAACTCACTCCTTTTGTACAACATCTTTTGTTAGATTATTCTGCAGGCCTTGATGACTATGAAGGGCATTAGGAAGAAGAACAAGATGAAGAAGTGTACAATACGTAAGGTGTTGGCAACTATGAAGATTACATTGAGGATTCCTCGAGTGGTCTCACTTGTTACCAAGATTAGCCCTACTGTGGAGTGGGAGCGTCTGAGCATGATTGATGAAGTCTATGTTTATGAAGACGTTCTTTACAAATTAGAATAGACTTTAGCTTGGTTAGATTATATATTTCTTTCTTGTCTTTAGAATCAGTTGTAATCTCTGATTTTCGAACTACATTCCGCTGTACTCGTGGAGTGAGATTCCGCCTCACTCTACATTTGATTTTATATATCTATTGGTATCATTTCCGCACTCTGATGATTATCTTGTTACTTTACTTTGATTCATTTGAATAATATTGTTAACCTTGATTTAGTCTTGTTTTTGATTATATTGTTGTGAATGTGGGAGGTTGATTTTACTAAATCCTGGATCTTGTGGACTGTGGATCACACACTCGGGTATGCCAGATAGGGTACCGGCTGGGTGGATGTGACATCATATGTTTCATATCACATTGCATTATGTTATGATTTGTACTTATATGATTTTGAATTATGGAATAACTGTCTTGTTGAGTTCTTTTGAACTCATTCCTTTTGTGTGAATGTTGTTAGATTTTCTCGCAAGTATTGAAGACTCTGATGGCACACTCTACGAGACGGACTTTGATTCCTCATACTACCCTCCAGGTGGTAGCTACGGTGAAGATCAGAGTTTTGGTGCCGAAGAGGATTACTCTACGTACCAGGGTTAGCCCTACTGTAGTGAGGGAGCGGCCGTGCTGGGCTTTCTTCGTCCACACTTCTGAAGAGATAATCATCAAGATAGAAGAAACCCTTGCTTAGTGCCCCATTTCCCTAGATTTGTTAGACATTTGGGATATGTAATTAACTTTCTTTGAGTTACTCTTTAAACATGGGATTGTAACTTAACTTGATTTTACTACTTTTCCGCTGCCTTTGAGAGGGTGACTTTCACTCATTTTCTCATCTTTATGATTACACTTATACACTTGGTATCATTTATTTCCGCACTCTGATTATTTGATCTTATCTTATTCATGATATCTGTTATTTACCTTGATTATCACTGTTCATGATTGTGTTATCGCGTATGTGGGAGGCATGGTCCTTCGATGCTTGATCCTTGGACTATGGATCACATTCCCAGGTATGGCAGATCAGGTACCGGCTGGGTGGATGTGATAGATTGGTATCAGAGCCCAAGATCAAGTGGAACCCCGACCACATAAACGATAATGGCACATTCCGAGTCACAGATCCAAAAGTGACTCAAGTGCTCTTAGAGGTGAATAATAGATAATCTGGACTAGCAACCAAATTAATGAAGTACAAATTGAATTTTTGAATAAGACACAATAATATAAAAAAAAATAACTGAACGTCATTAATCACATAAGAAATTTTTACAAGTCTGAAAAGAAATACATCTGGGAAAGCATAAAAGGAAACTCCTAGTACTATCTATCTAGGTGATCGACTCCGATGATCCGTCTGATCCCTCCTAGATCTGAACTCCTCCTCCAGCCGTGCAAACCTCTCACCTAGGGTGCACATGTATGACTCCATCCTCCTCTGTCCAGCCTCTATAGCCTCCTGACGAACCTCGATCCTCTCAAGTATGGAATGAATAGATGACTGATGAGAAGCCACACCTGGAGCCTCAAAAGTTGTGTGAGATGGACCTCCAACCTCGGAGAATTGTGGAGTAGGAATCTCCTCGTGTCTCGGAATCTCATCCTGACCCCGATCGTCATCTCTCTGATCATCATCATCATCATCATCACTATCATCATCATCATCATCGTCGTCATCAGTATCCTCATCCTCTGAGTCATCATTCCCTGATGCCTCATCGGTGTTACCCTCATCCTCCGATCTGGCGGCATTGTGGAGCCCCATCTTCTTGATCAACCATGAGCCGATGTCCTCACCTATGTCTTGACCCTGAATCACTGGCGATCTTGTGTTTTAAGCTTAGTCTTGCTTGGAAACTAATGGGAACATGTTTCTAGACATCCCTAAACATAATTCTAACCATTAGCAACAAGCATTATTCAGTTTTGAAGAGAAACATATCAATGGTAAATGAGATTTGCAAGAAAAGAGAAGAAGAAAGAGAACTTACTTGTGTAGATGATCAAAGGAGACTTGTAGGTGTTGTTGGAGCCTTGAATCAAGCCTTGGAACCCTAGAGAGTCGTTTTCCCCAGAGTTAAACTCGAAATGGAAATGTGAGAAATGAAAATGAAATGAGGAAGCGGGCCCTTTAATCTATTTTTTTCACGTAGAATCATTTTGGTCGATCCTCTTTGGTCGATGCCATCGACCAAGGAGCATCGACCAAAATAGGTCATTTTGCTGCCTTGTGTTGTTTTTGGAAATTTTTAATTTGTGATTTGATTTCTTTGGATTTTGACCACTGTTGACTTATTTGCTTGCTATATTGATAGTTTTAACCATGATTTGAGTATCCTAATCATTGATCAAGTTGTTTTGGCATATTTGAATTTTGGTGTCCTTATCTTTGATTTTTTTTGCAGAATGGTCCTTCTTAGAAATCGTTTCGTTGGTTCCGGTAGTGTCGGGAACGAGGAAACACCTGTTGGGGGCTCTGACCAGCAAACTCAGGAAGATAGCCACACCACGAATGGCATTCCTGGTGCCCCCGAAATCGGAAGTTTTAAGGATATCGCCAGCATCATGACCAACATGATGCAACAGCAGGCTGCTCAATTTAACCAGATGATGGCTGGTTTTGCTACCCTTCATAACGAGAACCGTGCCGGAATTGGGACTTCAAGTGCTGCAGCCCCTCTTGTGGAAAGATTCATCGGGACACCCCAAACCCGTTTGATGGAAAGTTTCCTAAGGTTACAAGTACCTACATTCACTAGAGTAATAAAGGACACCCTCTTTCCAAACAAGTGGCTTTGAGAATTGGAGAAAGCTTTCAGACATTTGCAATGTTCTGATGCATAAAAAGTGTTATTTGCCGAGCAGAAGCTTCAGCACGAAGCTAATGCATGATGGACCTCCACCAGGCCCATCCTCGAGAATCTTAATGCCGGTGTTGTATCCTGGGAGAAGTTTAAGGAAGCATTTTGCAAGAATTACTTTCCGGAAGCCGTAAAAGATGCCAAAGAGGCCGAGTTCATGGCTTTAGTGCAAGGTACCTTGTCTGTGCTTTAGTATCAGCAAAGATTTGAAGAACTTTTCTTCTTCGCCCCTGAATCCATCAAGTTCGATGATGCAAAGGCGAAAAAGTTTTTCAAGGGTTTGCAGACTTCTATCAAGGCATACCTCACAGTCTTACGTATGGAAGGTTATGCTCAGGTTGTCCAAAACTCGAAGAATCTTGAAGAGAATGAGAAGGAAAATGCTCGAGTTCAGAGACCCTGGCTGTCATACCCCGCCCGCCGGGCCCGATTAACCGCCCGACAACCCGTGGGTGCGAACCGTCACAGGATCCATGGTTTTAGTCTATCAACAATAATAAATACAAATACAGATAATCAAGAGCAAGAATAGTGCAATAATTAATAAAAAGGTTACAGGAGTCCAAATACTCCAATAAATATCCAAGAAATAATCAAAGGAAAGAATCAAGAATCAAATGTAATATCGAGTTCAGCGGAAGCAAAAAGAATAATTAAATAATCTTCATCTTCAGGAGGCTTCATGTTCTGCAAGTTCATGTATCACTGTCTGTGCCACATCAGCTTCAAACGAGAAGGCTCTTTCATACGAATCATCTCCAACTTCCGACGTTGTGCAACCATCTGTACAGTTTATATAATACATACAATGAAAGGTGTAAAACCCAGCCCTAACCTTGACCCGGGAACCTTGTTATTTGTAGGTCCAGTGACCTGAAGTAAAGTAAGAAGTCAGCTTTGGGCCATCCCAGTAGAGGACTTGGTGTCTGGCTTTGAATCCATGAAAGTTGATGATGAAGTTCTATTTATGGAAACTGAATCCTGATGAAGATCTGATTAGTTGATGGACTTGGAGTGCTCTCTATCTTGGTTTGAAGGCATTTCTACCCATTAGGTAAGTCACTTGACTTGTGTGCAAAACCCCTTTAGGATTGGATTTGATCTGGGCCTTCAATTCCCTGTTTTGGTCTTGCTTTGTCGGCATTGGTCGACTGATTGGTCGGCGGGCCGATCGACCAATCCACTCGACCAATGAGTCTTGTCTTTGGCAATTAGGTTGTTCTTGCTCTATTTAAGTCCAATCTCGAGTCCACTTCGTATTTGCTGCCTCCAAACTCTCTGGAGCAGACTAAAGACCTCTGCAAGTCATCTCCCTTGCATCCTTGGTGTTTTCTTGACGGATCTTCGTCGAAACTCTTCTTTTGCATCAAAAGGTATGTCTACTCTCTTTTCTTCTCCTCCATCTTTGTTTTTCTTTCCTTTTTGAGTTGAGACAGTAGAAGAGATGCTGCATTCTCTGTTGCAAACATCTCTGAACATGTTCTCATGATCATCCTAAGGATTTGAGGCTAGAACAATGATCTTAACCATGATCATTGTAAGCTTTTGAAGGAATCATGATCAAACCATGATCTAATCTTTGTTAAACTTCTGATTTGAATTCTGATCTCCTTGGATCTTCTATGATTGATCATGTTAGTAGTTAATCGCTGTGTTTTCTTTTCATGATCTATGATTTATCAATCTCTAGCTGTTCTCCTCTACCATACTATGTGTTCTTCATGAATCATGATAGTTACATATATGGTAGGTTTTATTTCCTTATTTAGATTTATGCTTTTAAGCCTTGTTCCTTGAAGATCTAAGTATGTTTTCATGATACCATTACCGAAGCAATGATCCATCCTCCTATTGTTCTTGTCTTTGATTCCTATTTCGAATTCATCAAGATCCATGGTTGATCTAATTATGGTAACTTTTTGTTTCCTAATTTGGATCTTGATATCTTGATTTGATTGGTGTTTTGAGGTCCCCTATATGTTAGATTACTGCTGATGTAGTTTACCCCTTGATTAGTACCCTTTTGAACCACCAAATTCGGATTTCATATCTTAAAACTCTATTTTTTTTTTGGCTACTGTCTGCATTGGTCGGTGATTGGTCGATCGGCGGCCATCGACCAATCCACTCGACCAATGAGTACAGCAACTCCAGGATTGGTCCGTGTTGGATGTTTTGGTATCTTTTACTCTAGGGATCTTTCCTAATATGTTGTATATACTTGTTTAGGACCTTCTTCTCAAGTTTGCCAAGATCTTACTTGATTTCTTAGGATTCCTTTGCGAGTTATAAAAGGTAAGGATGGTTATTTCCTTAATTACATAGATAGCATGAATCTAGTTTCTATATTTGAATATCATAGATATGATTCCTAAATTAGATTCTTACAATGATATACTACTGTTGCATAACTTTGATTACAGTAGCATTACTTATTCATATTGAATTGACTCATGTATGATTTACTTACCAATTATATACAAGGTGATTGCAATTATTGATTTCTTTCCATATATGAGGTTACCATATATGTGATGATATGAATTGATGCATGTGTATGCTTAAGTATGGTTTGGAAAGGAGAGGTGTCCTTTTGACATACTGTCCTTGGACTACTACGGGAATATTATGGGATGTTTCCGGAGATGCCCTCTAGACACCTTCCTAAACTGTTGGATGACATACCTAGGATTGTCTAGTAGTGTTTGGCTAGGATGTCTGTTATGTCGAGACCCTAATCGGAGGGGTATTGAGACCGAACGACCCGTGGTAGCAATGGGGATTCATGGGCGCTCAAGACCGGTAACCAACCCGTGAGAGGGCGGGGAATCACATTGTGGGGGCCATTTATTGGTAGGGTTGCATATGGTTAGACTTGGGCTCACGGGCGCTTAAGACCGGTAACCAACCCGTGAGAGGACGTGAGAGCTTCCCGTTTACCATATGTGGATGATCAATAGGGTTGATGAGTCCGTAGTCAGGGACTATGAGGACTCTAGTGTGAAGGATACCGGAAAGGATCGTCGGGGACGAGGAATGGAAGTATCTGGATCGACTTGATGTAACTAAGTAGAAGACTTGCATTTGGCTAGGTTTTACCCCGACATGCGCCGGTACTTATACCAAATGGTGGTGAGAGAGTGTGTTTACTTAACCCCCTGCCATGGTTTGTCCTGAGGGATGAAGGACCCATTACCAATCGGCTGCTCAAGACCGGTGAAATGATCCGTGAGAGAATCCAAGATATCTCAAATGGTTGAGGATGTGAGTGGACTTTCCTAAAGAAGTACGGTGCTATGACTTAAAGCATGTCTGCCAATAGAGACCAGCATACATAGAGTTAGATTCATTCATTCATTCATTGCTTGTCTCATATCATATTGCATTTATGAGTGTTCGGAATCCTCGCCATTTATGTTATTATGGATTTTAAGCGCCTTCTTGAGTTTCTTTGAAACTCATTCCTTTATTGTACAATGTTTGTTAGACTATCCTGCAGGTCTTGAGTGTTATGACGGTCCCTATGAAGAAGTGCAAGGCGAAGAGGCATATCTCCGGGAAGGTGATTGCGGTTACCACAATTACTCGAAGATCCAGAGTGGTTATGCTCCGTACGATGCTTAGTCCGACCATTGAGTGGAAGCGTCCTTGTGCTATTTATGAGATTTACACTTATAAGGATGTTGTCTATAAAGTGGAGAACAATTTAGTTACCCAATGTACTTGCTACTGGGATTAGATTTTGTCTAGTTTATTCTTTTAGAGCTACTTTTCCGCTGGTTGTAAAGTGGGATTTTTGCCTCACTTTACTTATCCTTTGACACTCGATTATATCTATTATTCGATTCATTTATGATTCATTCTTTCTTTATTGGATCTATGGTTTATCTTCCGCACTTTCATTATGATTGTTCATGATTATGTTATTGTTTATGTGGGAGGTTGATCACTCGATACCTGATCTTCGGGCTGTGGATCACACTCTCGGGTATGCCAGATAGAGTACCGGCTGGGAGGGCGTGACAAAAGGAATGAGTTCAACGAACTCAGTAAGGAACAAGCAATTCTCATATATATGTCAATACAATCCACGATGCACATATGAAATGATATGAATGATATGCGAAATATGAATGCTACTAAGATCTATGTATTTTTTATGGGGTAATGTATTTTGATTTATGCTTCCCCCCTTCCCTCTGTCTCGCCACCCCCCCCGCGGCGGGGGGGGCCGCTGGTGGGGGGGGGGGGGGGGGGGGGGGGGCGCCCCGCCCACAGCGCACGGGGGGGGGGGGGGAACACCCTCACCCCCCCCCCCGGCGAAGGGGGGGGGGGGGGGGGGGGGGGTGTAGTTGCATGTTAAAAAAATAATATTATAATAAGTATTGTAGTATACGTCCCCCCCCCCCCGCCCTCTCCCCCCCCCCCCCCCCCCCCCCCCCCCCGCCCCGCGCGGGGGGGGGGCCCCCCCCCCGAACAAGGGGGAGAGAAAACACCCCCCCCACAAAAAAAAAAAAAAAAACATAAAAAAACAAAAAAAAAGTGTGGAAGATAAACCATAGATCCAATAAGGAAAGAATGAATCATAAATAAATCAGAATACTAGATATAATCAGAGTGTCAAAACAGATAAGTAAAGTGAGGTAAAATCCCACTCTACAACCAGCGGAAAAGTAGCTCTAAAAGATAATAAACTAGACAAAATCTAATCCCAGTAGCAAGTACAATGGGTAACTAAATCGTTCTCCACTTTATAGACAACATCCTTATAAGTGTAAATCTCATAAATGGCACAAGGACGCTTCCACTCAATGGTCGGACTAAGCATCGTACGGAGCATAACCACTCGCGGAATCTTCAGTGTAATTGTGGTAACCGCAATCACCTTCCTGGAGATATGCCTCTTCGCCTTGCGCTTCTTCATAGGAACCGTCATAGTATTCCGTACCTGCAGGATAGTCTAACAAACATTGTACAATAAAGGAATGAGTTTCAAAGAAACTCAGTAAGGCAGTTAAATCCATAATATCATAAATGGCAAGATTTCAGAACAAACATAAATGCAATATGATATGAGACAAGCAATGAATGAATGAATCTAACTCTATGTATGCTGGTCTCTATTGGCAGACATGCTTTAAGTCATAGCACCGTACTTCTTTAGGAAGGTCTCAATCACTCATCATTAGTTGGTAATGGGTCCGGCATCCCTCGGGACATTCCATGGCTGGGGGTTAAGTCACCACTCTCTCACATCACCATTGGTCTAAGTACCGGCGCATGTCAGGGTAAAACCTAGCCAAATGCAAGTCTTCTACTTAGTTACATCAAGTCAGATCCAGATACGTCCATTCCTCGTCCCTGACGATCCTTTCCGGTATCCTTCACACTAGAGTCCTCATAGTCCCTGACTACGGACTCATCAACCCTATTGATCATCCACATATGGTAAACGGGAAGCTCTCACGTCCTCTCACGGGTTGGTTACCGGTCTTAAGCGCCCGTGAGCCCAAGTCAAGCCATATGCAACCCTACCAATAGATGGCCCCCACAATGTGATTCCTGTCCTCTCACGGGTTGGTTACCGGTCTTGAGCGCCCATGAATCCCCATTGCTACCACGGGTCGTTCGGTCCCAATACCCCTCCGAATAGGGTCTGACATAACAGGACATCCTAGCCAAACACTACTAGACAATCCTAGATATGTCATCCAACAGTTTAGGAAGGTGTCCATAGGGCATCTCCGGAAACATCCCATAATATTCCCGTTGTAGTTCAAGGACAGAAGTGTCAAAAGGACACCTCTCCTTTCCAAACCATACTTAAGCATACACAAGCATCAATTCATATCATCACATATATGGTAACTTCATATATGGAAAGAAATCAATAATTGCAATCAACTTGTATATAATTGGTAAGTAAATTATACATGAATCAATTTAAGCATTGCTACTATAATCAAGGTTATGCAACAGTAGTATATCATTGTAAGAATCTAATTAAGGAAACATATCAATGACATTCAAATATAGAAACTAGATTCATGCTATCTATGTAATTAAGGAAATAACCATCCTTACCTTTTATAACTCGCAAAGGAATCCTAAGAAATCAAGTAAGATCTTGGCAAACTTGAGAAGAAGGTCCTAAACAAGTGTATACAACATATTAGGAAAGATCCCTAACAGGAAAGATACCAAAACATCCAACACAGTCCAATTCTGGAGTTGCTGTACTCATTGGTCGAGTGAGTCGACCAATCAGTCGACCAATGCAGACAGTAGCCTAAAAAAAACAGAGTTTTAATATAGGAAATCCGAATTTGGTGGTTCAAAAGGGTACTAATCAAGGGGTAAACTACATCAGTAGTATTCTAACATATAGGGGATCTCAAAACATTAATCCAAACAAGACATCAAGATCCAAATTAGGAAACAAAAAGTTACCATAATTAGATCAACCATGGATCTTGATGAATTCGAAATAGAAATCAAAGACAAGAACAATAGGAGGATGGATCATTGCTTCAGGTAACGGTATCATGAAAACATACTTAGATCTTCAAGGTAATAGGCTTTTAAGCATAAATCTAAATAAGGAAACAAAACCTACCATATATGTAACTATCATGATTCATGAAGAGAACATAGTATGGTAGAAGAGAAACAACTAGAGATTGATAGATCATGGATCATGAAAAGAAAACACAGCAATTGACTACTAACATGATCAATATAGAAGATCCAAGGAGATCATAATTCAAATCAGAAGTTTAACAAGATTAGATCATGGTTTGATCATGATTCCTTCAAAAGCTTGCAATGATCATGGTTAAGATCATTTTTCTAGCCTCTAATCCTTAGGATGATCATGAGAGACAAGTCCAGAGATGTTTGCAACAGAGAATGCAGCATCTCCTCTACTGTCTCAACTCAAAAAGGAAAGAAAATCAGAGATGGAGGAGAAGAAGAGAGTATAGACATACCTTTTGATGCAAAAGGAAGAGTTTCGACGAAGATCCGTCAAGAAGATCACCAAGGATGCAAGGGAGATGACTTGCAGAGGTCTTTGGTTCGTTCCAAAGAGTTTGGAGGCAGCAAGTACGAAGTGGACTCGAGATTGGACTTAAATAGAGCAAGAAAAACCTAATTGCCAAAGACAGCACTCATTGGTCGAGTGGATTGGTCGACTGGTCCAGTCGACCAATCAGTCGACCAATGCTGACAGCAAATCCAAAACAGGGAATTGAAGACCCAGATCAAATCCAATCCTAAAGGGGTTTTGCACACATATCAAGTGACTTACCTAATAGGTAGAAATGCCTTCAAACCATGATAGAGAGCACTCCAAGTCCACCAACTAATCCGATCTTCATCAAGATTCAGTTTCCATAAATAAAACTTCATCATCAACTTTCATGGATTCAAAGCCAGACACCAAGTCCTCTACTGGGATGGCCCAAAGCTGACTTCTTACTTTACTTCGGGTCACTGGACCTACAAATAACAAGGTTTCCGGGTCAGGGTTAGGGCTGGGTTTTACATTAACTCGGTTCAGTATCCTTCGCAACCTAGGAGTAAGAATCCTCACGGACTGGATACCTCTGTTGGACTCCACTCCTTAACCCTATGGTCATCCACATATTATTGGGGCGGATGCTCTCATGACTCCTCGCGACACCCGGTCCGCTCCTTGGACGTCCATGAGCCCAACCCTAACATATGCAACCCTACCATTACATGACCAACAGTGGACCACTGAGTCTCCGCACGGACTGGTTACCGCTATAGGATGAAACATAGTCACGTCACCATTGTCATGGGTCACCCGGCTTCAATTCCCCTGCCGAAAGGGTAATAGCATGTGGGGTACCTAGCTATGCAATTCTAGACTCTCCTAAGTATGTCATACAGTAATCATGATAGTGCTGGAGACATCAGCAGGCATGTGTCCCATTCCACAGCCTTCTGATATCCCAAGCCAAGATATTCCAATGGAATACCCCTTCCATCACAATCACACTACATCACTCTTTATCATATCATGAACAGTTGCACAATATCATGAAAAATGAAGTACATCAAGGAATACCACAAAATAGCAAATGTACAATAAGATTCACATGCTTTATACAATTACAGCAAGTTACATGATCAAAGAATAGTAAATAGAACAACTGAATCATCATGTATATGTAATTGCATATAAACAAGAATGCATGTCCTTACTTGTAATTATGTAAAACTCCTCTAACTTGAATTCCAGAAACTATTATAAGACTTTTACTTGAAACAGAGAACACCTAGGCATAGGGTTACAAGAATATATAAGAGTCAAGAGTCAAAACAAATCCAAAACCAAACTTACACAGACACTGGAAACTAGCCGATCGCTTGAGCCGGTCGCTTAGGTTGAGCGACCGCCACTAGTGACCGCCCCAAAAACAGAGAGTTACAGATCCGAAACTCAGGCTTCTGATCATCCGTTTTCAATCCAGATTTTGAGTGATCATGGCCAAAGTCTCGAATTTAACACTCCAAGAGACACTAGGTGATAAGAAACCTAACAAATACCATAAATGGATTACCCAGAAACTTTCCCCTTGACTAGATCCATCCATTAACAAATGCAGGGATTCGTTTCTGGACAGGATCTCATCAAGAACATTGGAAAGGGAGTACAACAAATCAATTGGGTAACCACTAACAAAAAGGAGATGGGTTCATATCAATTAGAGGTTAAAAAGAAGAGAATTGTAGATGGAGATTCATTACCTTAATCAGAATCACCAAGCATAGAAGAGAAAAGGTTTCATATCATTAACAGCACTTCAGACTTGAATCCCGTACGTTTCCACAGCCGTCTAATCGCCCAAAATAGCAATCCCGAACATAATAATGCGTTAATAGGGCAAGGGATGCTATTTATAACGATCAGGGGGCAAAATAGGGCAAAACCCCAAAAACAGAACCGGGCGGTCACTCCAGGCTGTCGCTTGGTTCAATCGACCGCCACTAGCAACCGCCCCCATGTATATTGCTATACAAGGGTGCTTTGCTCATGGGGTTGAAGACCAAGTACAACCTAACCCAAATGAAGACATGGGGGAGATCATAGTCCGAAAAATCAATCTCAATAGGTCAATAATAAAGGGGTTAGGGTTTCATCAAACATATGGCTGATGAAAAGGTTATGATCACGGAAAGAGAGGGAATGATTGTTATCAAGAAATTAACAAGAAATCATAGGAAATATAGTTTAGGTTAATAGAAACATTACCCATGAGGTTTCCCTCACATGGAAGGTTACAAAAGGTTTTCAGAAAGATCATTCAAGGGCTAGGGTTAAGGTTTCAAGAATCTATTAGCTAGGGTTAAGATCATGATGATGATCATAGATCTCAAAGAATAGAATGAGATCATGGAATAGATGGTTGCAAGGATGCATCATCTTTTTCCTGATCTCAAACAAGAACAAGAACGAAGAAAGAATAATTAGAAATCCTAATTAGGCTAATTAGGTTAAACATGGATCATGAAGAAAATATAGTGATCAAGTTTAGGTTAACACAAATATCACCCAAGGGAAAGAGAAACAACGAATCAAGATTCACCCATGGGAAAGGGAAACAAAGAATGCACAATCTGAAAAAGTGTTGGGAAGTTTCCAATAGATAAAAGAACATTAGGGTTTCATATATGGTTACCTCTCATGAGAGTTGGTTACCTCCCATGAGAGTTACCCATAATTAACTACCACAAAAACAACCCAAGATAGATAAGGGAACATCTCATTAATATTTCAAAATAAAGAATGGAATTAGGAAGGGTCTACCAATGAGAGAAAATAAGGTTCTCAATTAAAGTGAAAGGAAAGAAATTCAAATCATACAATTAGGGATTTACTAACAAGAATCCGTGTATCCCACGAAAAGACTAAGGAGAATAAAGATTCACCCTTAGGGCAAAGAATTTACAATCAAGAAAGGTTTTGGGGAGGGTCCAATGAATTAATAGAAAATAAAAGGGTTGCCAATTAGTTACCCTCTCATGAGAGTTACCCAAGAATTTCCCCTCAAAATCTCTCCCTTCTGGCTTCCAATGGTCCAAGGAAAATTAGGGATCAACTCCTCAATTATGAGGACACAAGGGAAGGTCATGGTAATAATATGAGACCTTCCCCACAATTATAAAGATAGGTAGAAAATTAGGAAAAGTATCATTAAGAGCTTTGGTGGAATCAAATTCAAGAATCATCGCCATATGGCTTTCAAGAACATAGAGTGAATTGTGGAATTCACTCTAGGGCTAAAAGAATTAAAGAAGAGGTCATTACAGCAGTGTAATACCCCTCTCATCATCAGAAAATCAGAAGTAGAGAAGAAAGAATGAATTAAAGAAGAAACGAATTGAATACTAACCTTTTAGAAGAGAAACCGATGAAGAAATTTGAAGAGATGCTTGAGGATTTTCCTTGGCTTCGAAGGAGAGGTTCTAGGGCTTATCCCATGTTCTCCCAAGGCTTAGAAACAAATTGAGAGTGAAACACTTGGAGTTCCCCCTTTTAAATAGCACAAAGAGTTCAAGAGTTACTAGGGTTTCACCAAACTGACCAAATTGACCCTGTTGGTTGATTGATTGCCAAAGAGGAAGTTCAAAGGTCGATCCCACACTATCTAGAGGTTTAGAAACATAATGGGAATAGTTTACCATGAAATTAAAGAAATAAAGCCTTTTGAAAACCTTCAAAACAAATATTTACCAAAATGCCACTGCCTAGACAGCTTGTTCAAAAATAGGGATTTAATGGGCCTAACTTCAATATTTTTGGATGGGCTTCTTTCAACGCATCATACTACTTACCTAGTATGGAGGGATGTCTTCAAACCAGGTCCAACTAAGCTTTAGGTCCATCAATCAAGTTCTTCTTCACAAATAAATAGTTCAACACCAACTCAAGTAAGGTTTCCATAAGGAAACACCATCATCAATATCCATGGGTTTTGGGTCAAACACCATATCTTCTACTGAGATGGCCCACAAAGACATCTTCCTAAGATTTTCAAAGATAGTAAAACTGAAATCACGGTCAAACTTCAAAGTCAACATTAAACAAACCCTACGTCACCCAAAACAGATCGGGTCTTCGGGCTAGATTTAGGCTGGGTGTCACACTGGCAACTTAGGCACCCTGATTTTGTAGACAGCATTGATCGGCGTTTTGCTAGACCTGCTCCTTACCCTGCTCCGGCCTTTCAGCCGAGGAATTTTGGCTAGAGTTCCAGTTGTATTTCTGTGGGCCAACATGGTCAGCCCAGTGGAGTCAGACCTTTGAGAGTTGTATATCCACCTCAGCCTGGGATGGTGAATCCTAGACCTGCATTTTAGAGACCGCCCCTTGTTGCGGCTCCTGTTGGACAGAAAGATTCTACTTGCTTCCTCTGCAAGCAGACAGGCCATTATGCCCGCTTTTTCCCGAAGAAACCTGCCCAACCTTATGCTCCAGTCATGAAAAGTGCTCCTGTTCCTGCCCCTGACCCTCCCTCTGGCAGAGTATTCAGCATATATGGTGTTGAACAGGATCCTTGCCATGATGTTGTTACAGGTACATTGTTAGTTGCTTCATTTCCAGCATTTGTTTTATTTGATACAGGTGCATCTCATTCGTGCATCTCATCTACTTTTCCTTTGAAGACTAACCTGACACTCCGGTGTTTATCGATTAGTACCCCTGTTGGGTCTACTATTAAACTAGATAAAGTGTTAGAAGATTGCCCTGTGTTAGTTTGTGGAAAGAACCTGAAGGCAAATCTAGTGTTGTTTGATATGAAGGATTTTGATGTAATATTGGGAATCGATTGGTTGACATCCTATAATGCTGTAATCTTGTGCTCTTCGAAGAAGATCCAGTTTTGAAAGGAAGAGAATTCAATTTTTGAGTTCCAAGGCAAAAAGGGAAGAGTTAGCAAGAAGACATTTACCGCTTTAATGCAAGTCCATGCTTTAGTGGAAAGTGCTTCACCTGGAAGCAAGGTCAATGAAGGGAAGAGACTTGAAGAAGTCAGAGTTGCTTGTGATTTTGCTGATGTGTTTCTAGATGATCTGTCAGGATTGCCCCCTGATAGGGAAGTTGAGTTTTTCATAGACTTAACTCCTAGAGCAGCTCCGATATCTAAAGCTTCGTATAGAATGGCACCTACCGAACTAGAAGAGTTGCAAACACAACTGAATGAGCTCTTAGAGAGAGGTTTTGTGCAGCCAAGTGTCTCACCTTGGGAGCTCCAGTCTTGTTTGTGAAGAAGAAGGACGGTAGCATGTGTGTCACATCCTCCCAGCCGGTACCCTATCTGGCATACCCGAGAGTGTGATCCATAGCCCGAAGATCAGGTATCGAGTAATCAACCTCCCACATAAACAATAACATAATCATGAACAATCATAATAAAAGTGCGGAAGATAAACCATAGATCCAATAAGGAAAGTATGAATCATATATAAATCAAAGTACTAGATATAATCAGAGTGTCAAAAACAGATAAGTAAAGTGAGGCAAAATCCCACTCTACAACCAGCGGAAAAGTAGCTCCAAAAGAGAATAAACTAGACAAAATCTAATCCCAGTAGCAAGTACAATGGGTAACTAAATTGTTCTCCACTTTATAGACAACATCCCTATAAGTGTAAATCTCATAAACAGCACAAGGGCGCTTCCACTCAATGGTCGGACTAAGCATCGTACGGAGCATAACCACTAGCGGGATCTTCAGTGTAATTGTTGTAACCGCAATCACCTTCTTGGAGATATGCCTCTTCGCCTTGCACTTCTTCATAGGGACCATCATAGTATTCAGTACCTGCAGGATAGTCTAACAAACATTGTACAATAAAGGAATGAGTTTCAAAGAAACTCAAGTAAAAGCGATTAAATCCATAATAACATAAATGGCGAGGATTTCAGTAACAAACATAAATGCAATATGATATGAGACAAGCAATGAATGAATGAATCTAACTCTATGTATGCTGGTCTCTATTGGCAGACATGCTTTAAGTCATAGCACCGTACTTCTTTAGGAAGGTCTCAATCACTCATCATCAGTTGGTAATGGGTCCGGCATCCCTCGGGACATTCCATGGCTGGGGGTATAGGTCACCACTCTCTCACATCACCATTGGTCTAAGTACCGGCGCATGTCAGGGTAAAACCTAGCCAAATGCAAGTCTTCTACTTAGTTACATCAAGGCAGATCCAGATACGTCCATTCCTCGTCCCTGACGATCCTTTCCGGTATCCTTCACACTAGAGTCCTCATAGTCCCTGACTACGGACTCATCAACCCTATTGATCATCCACATATGGTAAACGGGAAGCTCTCACGTCCTCTCACGGGTTGGTTACCGGTCTTGAGCGCCCGTGAGCCCAAGTCTAACCATATGCAACCCTACCAATAAATGGCCCCCACAATGTGATTCCTGTCCTCTCACGGGTTGGTTACCGGTCTTGAGCGCCCATGAATCCCCATTGCTACCACGGGTTGTTCGGTCTCAATACCCCTCCGATTAGGGTCTGACATAACGGGACATCCTAGCCAAACACTACTAGACAGTCCTAGATATGTCATCCAACAGTTTTGGAAGGTGTCCAGAGGGCATCTCCGGAAACATCCCATAATATTCCCGTAGTAGTCCAAGGACAGAAGTGTCAAAAGGACACCTCTCCTTTCCAAACCATACTTAAGCATACACATGCATCAATTCATATCATCACATATATGGTAACTTCATATATGGAAAGAAATCAATAATTGGTAAGTAAATCATACATGAGTCAATTCAATATGAATAAGTAATGCTACTGTAATCAAAGTTATGCAACAGTAGTATATCATTGTAAGAATCTAATTAAGGAAACATATCAATGATATTCAAATATAGAAACTAGATTCATGCTATCTATGTAATTAAGGAAATAACCATCCTTACCTTTTATAACTCGCAAAGGAATCCTAAGAAATCAAGTAAGATCTTGGCAAACTTGAGAAGAAGGTCCTAAACAAGTGTATACAACATATTAGGAAAGATCCCAAACAGAAAAGATACCAAAACATCCAACACAGACCAATTCTGGAGTTGCTGTACTCATTGGTCGAGTGGATTGGTCGAGTGGTCCAGTCGACCAATCAGTCGACCAATGCAGACAGTAGCCTAAAAAAAATAGAGTTTTAAGATATAAAATCCGAATTTGGTGGTTCAAAAGGGTACTAATCAAGGGGTAAACTACATCAGTAGTATCCTAACATAAAGGGGACCTCAAAACACTAATCCAATCAAGCCATCAAGATCCAAATTAGGAAACAAAAAGTTACCATAATTAGATCAACCATGGATCTTGAAGAATTCAAGATAGAAATCAAAGACAAGAACAATAGGAGAATGGATCATTGCTTCAGGTAAAAGTATCATGAAAAGCATACTTAGATCTTCAAGGAATTAGGCTTAAAAGCATAAATCTAAATAAGGAAACAAAACCTACCATATATGTAACTATCATGATTCATGAAGAAAACATGGTATGGTAGAAGAGAAACAACTAGAGATTGATAGATCATGGATCATGAAAAGAAAACACAGCAATTGACTACTAACATGATCAATATAGAAGATCCAAGGAGATCAGAATTCAAATCAGAAGTTAAACAAAGACTAGATCATGGTTTGATCATGATTCCTTCAAAAGCTTGCAATGATCATGGTTAAGATCATTGTTCTAGCCATAAATCCTTAGGATGATCATGAGAGACAAGTCCAGAGATGTTTGCAACAGAGAATGCAGCATCTCCTCTACTGTCTCAACTCAAAAAGGAAAGAAAAATAGAGATGGAGGAGAAGAAGAGAGTGTAGACATACCTTTTGATGCAAAAGGAAGAGTTTCGACGAAGATCCGTCAAGAAAATCACCAAGGATGCAAGGGAGATGACTTGCAGAGGTCTTTGGTTCGTTCCAAAGAGTTTGGAGGCAGCAAATACGAAGTAGACTCGAGATTGGACTTAAATAGAGCAAGCAAGACCTAATTGCCAAAGACAGCACTCATTGGTCGAGTGGATTGGTCGACTGGTCCAGTCGACCAATCAGTCGACCAATGCTGACAGCAATTCCAAAACATGGAATTGAAGACCCAGATCAAATCCAATCCTAAAGGGGTTTTGCACACATAACAAGTGACTTACCTAATAGGTAGAAATGCCTTCAAACCATGATAGAGAGCACTCCAAGTCCACAACTAATCCGATCTTCATCAAGATTCAGTTTCCATAAATAGAACTTCATCATCAACTCTCATGGATTCAAAGCCAGACACCAAGTCCTCCACTGGGATGGCCCAAAGCTGACTTCTTACTTTACTTCGGGTCACTGGACCTACGAATAACAAGGTTTCCGGGTCAAGGTTAGGGCTGGGTTTTACAATGTGTCTATGCATTGATTACCGGGAGTTGAACAAGCTGACAATCAATAGATACCCGCTGCTCTGGATTGATGATCTTTTCGATCAGTTGAAAGGTGCAGCTGTATTCTCGAAGATCGGTTTGAGATCGGGATATCATCAGTTGAATGTGACAAGTGATATTTTTAAGACAGCGTTTAGAACAAGGTATGGACATTATGAATTTAGAGTTATACCTTTTGGTCTAACTAATGCTCCTGCCGTGTTCATGGATCTCATGAACCAAGTATTTCATGATGTGCTCGATAAGTTTGTAATCGTTTTCATTGACGACATCTTGATCTACTCAAAGAATGAAGAAGAGCATGTGAAGCACTTGAACTTCACATTGCAAAGGTTGAGAGAAAAGAAACTCTATGCTAAGTTTAGCAAGTGTGACTTTTGGCTCTCAAGGGTAGTATTTCTCGGCCATGTTGTTCAGCTAAAGGTATTCGTGTGGATTCTGAGAAGGTGCAAATAGTTGCTGATTGGGAAAGACCAAAGACCGTGACAGAGATAAGAACTTTCCTTGGATTGGCAAGATACTATAGAAGATTTATTGAGAACTTTTCTACGTTGGCTGCTCCTATGACTAAGCTAACTAGAAAAGAAGAGAAGTTTGTGTGGACCGAAGTTTGCGAGAAGAATTTTGAAGAGATGAAAGTTAGATTACAAGTGTCACATCCACCCAGCCGGTACCCTATCTGGCATACCCGGGATGTGATCCACAGCCCCGAAGATCCATAGTTCAGGGACCACATCATCCACATCGACGATAACACTATTACGAATCAATATTAAACTAACAATTGATAATAATAGAATTCAGAAATGAGATACCAAAGATAATCAGAGTACGGAAGTAAATATCATATCAGATAAATTAAGAAGGCAATGGGCGGAATCCACTCCTTTAGTCAGGCGGAAGTGAGGTCAAAACTAAATAAGCACAAGTCTCAAGTTATGAAAATAAGTCCAAGTTATTACAATTCTTCCAAGTTTAATTGTCATAAAAAGGGGGGCAGCTACATATAAGTCTCCTCCATAATAAATAAATCTTCTTCAAAAGCGAAGACCATGGAGATCCAACATGGCTATTCCCATACTACTCCAGGGCTACCCTAATACGCCGGAGGATCTGCTTCGGTACCATCACCGAAGTCTTCATTGTAGCTAGCCTCCGGATAGTAGTATGAGGCATCCGGGTCCGCCTCAGGGAACGTACCATCAGAGTAATCACCTGCAGAGTAGCCTAGCAAAATATTGCAACAGAAAAGGAATGAGTTCAAAAGAACTCAGCAAGGAAGTTATTCCACAGCATATAAGCCACAAGATAATCATAAAATGATGCAGATCATATGAGACATATAATGCAATATGATTCTACTCTAAGTATGCTGATCATCTATGGTGGACATGCTTTAAGTCATAGCACCATACTTCTTTAGATAGTCTCAGTCACTCATCACTCGGGGGAATTGGGTCCTGCATCCCTCTCGGACAAATCCATGGTTGGGGGTTTCGGTCACCACTCTCTCACATCACCATTTGGTACAAGTATTGGCTCATGTCAAGGTAAAGCCTAGCCCAATGCAAGTCATCTACTTAATCATATCATGTCAGTTCCAGATATGTCCATTCCTCCCCTCTCGGGATCCTTTCCGGTATCCTTCACACTAGAGTCACGGATATTACTCATCGGACTCATCAACCCTATTGGTCATCCACAAATGGTAGACGGGAAGCTCTCACATCCCCCTCATGGACCATTTCACCGGTCTTGAGTGCCCGTGAGCCCAAGTCTAGCCATTTGTAACCCTACCAATAAATGGCCCCTTCCGGGTAACCGCAATGCAATTCATGTCCTCTCACAAAGTGGTTACCAGTCTTGAGCGCCCACAAATCCACACTACTACCACGGGTTGTTCGATCTCAATGCCTTTCCGATTCGGGTTTGATATTGTCACATCCACCCAGCCGGTACCCTATCTGGCATACCCGGGATGTGATCCACAGCCCCGAAGATCCATAGTTCAGGGACCACATAATCCACATCGACGATAATACAATCATGAACATATAATAATCATAAACTAACAATGAATGATCATGGAATT